>NW_015112682.1:214147-251207 GCF_001443285.1 Poecilia latipinna | reverse complement strand
CTCACAAATTTGCACTTACCCATGGTAGAGGCAAAAAGGTAACTAGCTATCACGGGTACATTAGCAGCTAGTTAGCGGCAGCCTCAACTGTCTCAAGTCATACAACGCAATGAAGATGTTTGAGTGTGACTCAAACTTTTGTTTGACAGAAAAGTCCCAAGAGAAAAAAATACATTAGATATACAAGACTAACTAGTCCTGCCAAGATTACATTTAAAACATGTGATCAATGTACTAAAGACCAACTTATTTTTAAAATAAATGTAAGACATTTTTAGGCCTTAATTTTAGATATGAGTCAATCTTAGAGAACCAAATGGCCTCCTGTGCACTTTGGACACCCCTGCATGCGATTCTCCTGATAAAGGATACAGTTCTCATCACCTGTCCGGTTCTTGGGTGCCCCTGGCATGTTCAGGAGAACTAGTTTGGCCTCTGAGGACTTTTTAAGGATGACTTCATTCAGCCGGAGCGCTGTGTGCATGCGCCGCACGTTAGATTGGTTCCTGAGAGGAAACAAGTCGAGAGAAAAGGTCAAACTGATTCCCGCTGGTTGTTTCAAAGCGTCTTGTGATGCTCAGAGGTGATGCAGATGGTAGATGCACATTCGCACGTTTATTTTTGTAACATCCTCAGCTTATCATGTGCCTGACTGGATGGATATGAGATGTGGATTAATGAAATGAGGTTCATGGGGGCTTCAGTACTTACAGGTTCTCCCACTCTCTGCAGCATTATATGAAGAGAAATAAATCTTTATAAAAAAAAAACATTCTTCATTTTTTTTTTTTAGAAAATGTGATCCTACCTAAAAACAACCTCAACATCTATGCTATGGGAAAAGCATTTGATTTCCGATACGACACAGATATCTGAAGCTTAGTATTGGCCGATACCGATCTGATACAGAAAGCCAGCACTGAATTGACTTAAAATGTTTCTCTTTTTTGTTTTAAACATAAATGTACCGGATTACAAATGTATTTGATAACTCTGCTCCAATACAGCACATGCAAATATGCCAATAACTTCACACTCTTGGTCAAACATGTAAAAACTGAACAACTTTAATTTATGCAGTCTGTTCAGTTAGGGGTATAGCAGCCAAGGTAAAAACAAATAATAATAAAGAAACACAAACAGATAAAAACAATAGGCTAACTATCTTGGTCAAACATATAAAAAATGAACTTCAACAGATGTTTCAAATGATTCAGAAAGGAATTCTTAATGTAATGTACAAGTAATAATAAAGAATGGTGTCACTCAGAGCACAAAGCATAGAATTAAACTTAATAGATATGCCATTATGAATTAGGCACATTGTCACCAATACCTGATCTGGAAACTTTTTCTATATCAGGACCAACACAGATACTGATATTGGATTAATTCATCTCTAGCTAACAGTTCATAGAGCATGGCTAGGTACTCACGGCTTCATGTTGAAGATGTCCTTGATGTCATCATGTGTGGTCACTCCGAGAGGCTTGGCTGCTTCACCGTCACACTTTTCTGTCCAGGTCCTCTGGATCTGCTCCCCGGGACTCTGAGCCTCCTCTCCGGGGGTCAGCGGGGTCGCTGGGGTGGCGGGACTGGCTGGGGTGGTGTTGTCATGGATGAGCTGGACCTGAGCAGGGGGGGATACAGGGGAAGAGGCCGACTTTGACTAATGAGACGAGAGGAGAAAGAGGACGAATGTGGATTCACGCACATGTTAACACGGAAAGTCAAAAAGCCACAGTAGAAGTGGGAATATGGGAATGCAGGTAAAGTTACAGAGAGCCACAGTGTTTGAGAGAGGAGAGGAAGGAGAAAGGGGATTAAACATTTCTGTTTGTGTTTCTTCAGCACATTGCCTGTCTGTCTGAACACACACAGGTTCTTCATGGCGTTAGAGATAAAGCTGTTATCAGTTTAAAAGAAAATGGTTTTCCCACTGGACTGAAATGATCCAAACTGTTGCTAGTAGTAGCAACAGCAGTCTTACGTTATAGGAAATACTTTTGATATTAAAACATCTTCCAAAACAAAATGTTCTACTCAGTATGAGTTCTGTTCTGAGCTAACTTTCTGCAGGCATTCTAGTGAATTGGACTCTCTTGTTGAGGCAGATCGTACCTCTTCTTCAGGTTTCTCCTCTTTGCTGGTGGCGGGCGGCTCTTCGGTCACACTCAGCTGGGTGGTCACGGCGGCCGGGTTCTTACGGCGGATAGATCCGCGGGAGGAATCGGTGATGCTCTGGATCTGTGAAGACACAAAAAGAGGAGAGAAAAAAAAGGTGTGATACATACAGATGTTGTCTTGCTCTGTTTTTATCATTACATTCACAAGGTGTGTGACATTTATTAGTCTCTTGCATTGAAGATCAGACCCTTTGTGTCATATAAGCATACTTTTAACTTTTTCCTCAATGTCATCTATAACTTCTCTGAAGTCTTCCTTTCTCTTTATGGCACTGTTTGTTCTTATATTCTCCAACGAACCTCTTTGCAAAGAGATGGACTATATTTACTAATTCAATCACATTAGAAAGCAGTTGGGTGCACTAGAATTATGTATGTCAGATTTACAGATTATTTGCAAAAATGAGCACAATCACTTTTGCACTTTCATGAACTTTAATATTTAACATAGTAACAGAGTCAGAGATGGGGCTCTGGGATGCTTTGTGGTTTTCTTTGCATGGCATGATTTAAAGGGGATGTACTATGCATTATCCAGCCAGATAGTGACATTTTGTATAACAATCAAGTAACTATGATACCTGTATATCAGACATAACTTAAAAGTTAAACTTAAATCTTAAACATCACAATTTGATGCCTTGATATTGGCCTCATTCCAACACGCCAGCTTCATCACAACAATGCTTCTCATTGTGCTGTTAATCACTAGAAGTGTTGGACTAAGAATTAATTCATATGATGAGCTCAGCAGACTCACAGTTCCACCAGGTGCTTACTCGTTGCTGCAGCCACTAGTCTGGAGGAGCTGAATGGATAAGGCGAGGAGGAGTGGCGCTCGGTGAGGAGAGCTCAGCTGGAGACTACAGCTCCATGGAGTTTTGTGCAAACAAGTGAGATTTGTAAGAAGCTTTTAGGTACCCTTGAATGGTGGGAGATGAAAGGATTTCTTAAACATGCACGAAAGAATCAAAGCAAGACTACAGGTATGTTTCTGATGAGGGAATATCACTATAATGTGATGTAAGGCTCAAAAAAGTAAATTTTACACTAAATCCCCCCCGTTTAAAGTCTGGGAGTATTTGCTGTGATGTCAGCGTCTTAAATATGCTAAATGTTTTTTTTTTTGTTTTTTTTTTTAAATGATCAACTTCAGTTTGTTTGGAAATGGCCTTATAACTTTTCATTCTTAGAAGCTGCAATTCCCTGGAGATTATTACTGATTTCTCTCCTCCTTGGCATAGTGGCTGCTTTTGGGTAGTCTCTGCGTTTGTCGTGGTGGTCACACTCACTCATAGTCAGTTAATCTGTTGTATTTGATTGGGATCACTCTTTCTCCTTTAAAATTCTTGTCAAGCAACAAAGGTATAGTTATTTTTCCAAAGACTACACATTGACAGTTTTAGAAACCGTGTTCTCCCTATAACTCCATATTAAGCATAATTTAAAGGAGTAACACAAAGACTTAAAAATGTTATTTTCCCACCTCTGTCAAAACATTGTCATGCTGTCAAACACAGCATGAGAGCACTTGCTGTTCTGGCTGTTGTCAACTCTCTGATAGAGAGGATAAATATGGTGACCCACTGCTCTGATTTAACACAAGATCTGCTTTTGTCCAGAGGGCGTTGTGTGTCATGTTAATTCAAATCAAGCCAAGCAATGCCGAGTCGGCTTGTCAAGTCATGTCAAGATAATGTGCGCATATCCGCGTACTTCTAAAAACAAAACTTTGACATCAACAAACTTCCTTACCTCCCTCTCGCGCTCGGTCTTGGTCAGGTTGATCTGTTTCAGCATCTGAGAGCGTTGTTCCATCACCAGCGTCTTCTCGTACGTGTAGGCTGAGATGTCACTGTCATGCTGAAGGAAAAAGAAATATTTTATTTGTCTGTTCTTCATCCATGTTCTAAGAGTCCTTGCCAGATGTTTGTTTACACACAAATGGAGAGGAGAAGAGATATGTTCTTCCCCTGAAACCAAAATGTTTAAAAGAAACAGGTAAAGCCTGAAGGATGTTGTGCCAATTAAAATGTATTCGGTGAACAATAACAATTATTCCTGTGCTGAGGCAGAGGAATACACAGCAGTCATTTATCCTTGTGTGAAAAAAACAGTAGTTGTGTTTACTGAAGCAACCGGCCGAGCCTGAGGCATTGCTGGATTCTCTAATTATTTCCCCAGCTGAGTGGTTCTGACATTAAAGTGCTTATCAATGCTCTAGAATGCATGTTGTTTTACTTACACAAATGGTGCGCTGCCAGCTTTGAGAAAACTCACCATTTCAACTACTTCCACCATAGCATCAATGCGGAGGTGATACAGGAACGTAGTCAGGTCCTTCTTCATCTGGATGCTGTTGTCGTCCATCTGGGCCACAGTGAAGATGCGCATCTTGCACTTCCTCCAGACCTAAAAATTCCACAATATAGTTTATCCATTTGTTAAAACATCTCCAAACTCTTAAAGCTGTATTTTGCATGGATATAACTGCACTTATATTATTTTAAAATGTGGATCTCGCCAGTCTCCATTACTATTGTGGTGGTAATTAACAGTACCTTATGTTGGCGGAGCAGGAAGGGCAGCAGCATCAACATGCCTCCATCATGGACGATCCACCACACATCGATGTGACCCTCAGTAAAGCGTTCGCTGTTGGACGGGAATGCTGAAATGTTCTTTGGTACCAGGAGAGCGAGGCGGGCAATGGTGGTTTCTCTGACCAGCTCTGCAGATAAGGCAGCAATGTAAGGCAAAGCCTGATAAAATTATGTTTTGCACTATTTAAAAAAAAACTTTCCCGGTCTACATCTTACGTATTTTATGTATTTTTGCAGGTACCTATTTATATACGATAAAAACCCACAATATCTTTTATTCTTCCTGGCTGACATTAAATCAGGCCAATTGTTTCCTAAACCTGTTAGAAAAATATTTACTAAAACCCAGAATAATTTGAGAGAATATTTTTAAAAGATTGTTTTCTTTGAAGGTAAAATTTTACATACATTGAAAATACTATGCCTTTAATCAATTTTGGAAAGCCTAAATTATGACCTCAGGGCTTTGGAAGCTTCTGATGGGAAGAGTTAGTGTCAACATTTGCCACAACCTGTGGATGTAGTTTAAGGTAAACCTGCAAACTTTCTGATTCCTTGTTTGACATAAAAAGAAATCAGCCAATCACAGCACAGAGATGTTAACGTCATATTATTCAGTACAGAGACGTTTTGTCAGAAATGAATATGAACAAAAAACAAAGATCTTGTGAAGATGCAGGCTGGAGCTGGTACAAAAGTGGCATTATTTGAAAAGAGTCCTGTATAGAGAAACGATAAAGTTAAATTGAAGTGAGAGGGATTAATGACCATTGCTATATTTGGAGGAAAAAGGGTGAAACTTCCCAGACTCACCAATCCAACAGAAAAGCATTGGATGCTTTCATAGTGAGCAAATGTTCAATTGAAATATTTGGATTATTTCCAGGAGGAATATCCAAAACATTTAATGTAAGTCATATAGTTTAATGCTACAAACTACAAAATAAATTTGTGTAAAAATCTGACTTAGAAGAGCATACAAAATATTTTAAGAATCTCTTTCTTTCTCATTGTTCTGGCCTTTAGCAAACAGAAACCCCCAACTGACTGAAAGCAGATTAAATCAGTGTTTAATCTGATTTAATGTCAGGCGCTGAGAAAAAAGGTCATGTTTCCTGGATGCATTAAGTTGTAATAAAGACAAATTGGCCAAGTTTAAACTTAGCAATAAAATGGGGAGGAAAGGGGATTAAAGAGTTTAAATGTTGCATGGTTGTTGGTGCCAGATGGGCCAGTCTGAGTATTTCAGAAACTGCTGACCTACTGGGAAAATACTGGGATGAAAATTCCTGAATACAGAGGGAATTTTCATCCTTCTGTATGAAAATAAGAAAATGCATTCAGAGGAATGCAGACTATTGCAGTTTAAGCTTACAAATGGAAAACAAAATAGTATCTCATTCCAACATAAAATACCATCACAGAACATGGTGAACTTTGAAGCAAATGGAAAGACAAAGTTCCATAGCAAATGAAACTCTCAAGCAAACAGAAGACCATGACTACTACTGTCAGTTAAGAGGTAGAAACTGAGACTATAATTCACACAGAATCACCAATCACTGAAGATAGAAAAAATTCACCAGATTAAATTAATCTCCATATCTAATTATTTCCCACTGATTTCTTGAGCAAGACAACAAGCTGAATGTAATTACTCAAAGGCCTTTGCAGTCCTAAGCAGCACCTTTCAGACGTGGGAGATTTGCTCCATGAATGCTAAGAAAGCATATTTAGCAAAGTAGATGGTGAGATCAATACAATTCCACTCATTGACTATTTAATTCATTTCAGTTCAGTTAAATTCAAATCAATTTAATTGAAATTAATTCAGTTTAGATCTGATCAATTCAGTTCATTTCAGATCAGATCAGATCAGATACATTCTATTCAATGAAACTTAGTTAAACCCAAATTAAAACTAAGCATACCAATGAAGTTCCTCCAGGTTTGGTGCTCGTCTCCTTGCTTCCAGTTGCGTGGCCAGGAGACCAGCACAGCATTGTGTTTCAGGCCTCCCAGCCCGCTGGCCTGCAGCAGATGGGATGTAGCATCACGGAGGTTTGAGGAGACGGTCACCTGACAGAAGCCCTTCACCTTCTCAGTCTCCATTAATTTGCGCAGAGCCTGCAAAGTAAAACACATATAAAATAACATTTTTGAATTAGCTAATTACTCATTTTCATGTGTAATACGGATTTACAGTACAAAATATATACAACAAAAACATTTCCAATACATTAACTTGGGAATGTGAATGGATGTAGCGGACTGAGTATCCTGATTTCTTTTAACTATCACTGCAGATTTAGACTTGGATGCTTTCTGTGCGGCTCAGGATAAAAATGTTGATCGGAGGTGGCAGACTGTCGTCAGACTGTGAAATGCTCCCTGCCTGATCTGCACGCTGAGCCTGCTCGTAGTTCGCCAGGTAGGTGCCCTCCAGGGCCGTCCCGACGATGGTGAGACCTTTGCCTGCCTTCAGCTGGTTGGTGAGAGACAGCAGACGAGGCTGCTCCACATTCTGCTCTGCATCTGTGCTCACCAGCACCAGCAGCTGAGGTCTGAGGGGAAAGGTGAGCAGAAAGCAGAGGACATGAAATTTAAAGCAGACACCAAGTAGGTGAATGAGAAAGAAAAGAGCGTAGAGGGGGAAAAAAAGGCATTAGAAAGCATCATGAATGATTCATATGTTGACGTGGATGAACAAACACTTCTTGCAGTTTGACAGGTGTGACTTGAGAATGACTGAACACGCACAGACACGTTGTTAATTTCTATGTTAATTGGAAACATGTTTGTGTGTGTGAGTGTGTGTCATACCTCCAGTTCTTGGTGTGTGGCTGGCCTTCCTCAAGGCGCATGAGAGCGTATCGTGCAGCGCTCAGAGACAGACCTCGTATCCCATCACCCCATTCTTTCTCCGCACTGTGACACAACCAATATATTTCAGTCAGAACATAAACAGGTTCGTTGCTTCACATTCAGATGCAAAGGGCAAAAGGGCAGAGGCTGCTGAGATGCAGGAGGCTCTGCAAGAAAGAAAACGTCATATTCATCACATGATACGTCTTGCAGAACTGCACTGCAAAAACACCAAATCCTACCAAGTACATTGTTTCGTTTCTACTGCATATATCTTATTACATTTGAAAAAAGAAAACATCTAACAAGCAACTTTTTAGCCAAGAATAAGAGCTAATTTAAAGTCAATAATTACTAAATATAGATTAAAAAAAGGCAGATTTTTTACTAACAGGAAAATGTCATGTTATACATGTCAGATTTTAATGTACACACTACTTTCAGTTCAGATTAAACTGTTATAATCATAGTTATGTCTTTAATTCACTGAAACAGTTTGTTACTAATAAATGTTCATTTTTCCACCATGTTAAATGGTGGATAGATAAAATATTAGGTCTTCCCCCCCACCATACATCTCTGTTGTGGTAACATTACATTAGAAAAGTTAATGTTTAAGAAACACTCATAGCAAAAATTTAATCAAGAGTTCTGAGTTCAAAGAAGACAAAAAGCTTGAAACTAAAACAAAAAACCTAAAATGTTATTCAGTAAAAATCAAACCAAAAGGTTTTAGTCCTGAGCTGTAATCATCAGATGTTTACTGTAACTCTTTCTTGTGCACTCACCCTGCAAACTCAATGTATTTGTAGATAGAGCCGGCGATGCCCATGGCCACTATGGCGTAGTACCAGGAGCAGAGGAACATGAGAGTGAGACACAAGCTCATCCCAAGGAAGGACAGAGCCCTACAGAAGCAATATGAATTATTGAGTCCACATAAAGGAATGGAAGTTTGACTTGACACATAAAATCTGAGATGATGTCAAGAACTGACCAGTGATAGAACTTGAAGCGGGGCCTCCAGTTTGGAGTCCTGAGGAGTGTCTGGAGGGCGCAGGCCAGATTCACAAACATATAGCACATCAGGAAAAACCTGCAGGACACAAAGTAACTCAGGTTAACACAGCTTCTCTTATCAGAACTGACAAATTGGGATCCTCAAAATGGAAATGAAGGGAGAGAAGTTTTGGTGAGATTAATTTTGAGCGCACTGGCATTTCGATTTAGGCGAACTGATTGTTCTGAACTCTCCTACTGTTAGTTTTTAAAAAAAGAAATTAATTTAGTTTTCAGTTCTTACATGGAGAGGATGGGAGCCACAGAATCCAGGGAGGCAATGAGGATCCCGCTTTCACAGATACAAGCTGTCAGCAGGAGGGACCATGTCGGTTCTCCATTAGCCTTTCCGTGGCCAAAGATCTGCACAAACAGAAAATTCATTACCACAGCTTTTTACACAGTTTTGTCTGCATGCGGTACCTTCTGCTCTTGTTCCTGTAAATTAGTCACTACGTTCTGATTGTGAAAGCAACAAAAACTCACCCGAAGGGCGGGCACAATGCCATCCTTGGCGATGGCCTGCAGAAGACGGGGAGCTCCCGTCAGGCTCTGGAGCCCTGCCCCGCAAGTGGAAAAGAAAGAGCCAACCACGATCACCCATGGTGACGGCCAGGCCAGCGTCCCGATGACCAAGTTCCCGTGCACGCCCTCTCCGAACCTAAAAAGGGAGATCAACAATACTTTAAAACATCAAACAGTCTCTTTTCTCAGACTAAATGAAGTGAGACTGAGCAGAATTTAATAAATCAAATCACTTTCAAGCACCAAACATGGACTTACTTGTCCCTGAGGACCACCCCCTCAATGCAGGCACCAAACAGAATCACACTGGACATGTCTGGGAAGTTCAGCTTCAGGAAAGGTAAGCTACCGCACAGAGACAGTTGATATGCTCTCCAAATGACGGGTAATAAATCCACTCAACTCTTAAAATGCATTTCATTTTCTGATCTAGTGGTTAAAGTATATTAGCAAGGAAAATGCAGTAATCAATATTGTTTAGTGGAGTATATAAGCGATCAGTGACACTGTAACAAACATCCCTCGGGTTTATTAGCTTGCACTTGCATAGGCAGCCACATAATGTGATTAGAAGTCCTAATCAAATTTGTGTAGACTACAAGCTGATTATTTAGAGAAACACTGGAGGTTATTCAATTCAGCTGCTTCTCTCTATTCTGCCTGTATGGAAGAAAATTGATAACTGCACAACAAGTTAGTATTATAAATCATGACCTTTAATAAGCATTAAAAATGGTTTATTTTTAATGTAGATAAAAATAAACAAATATAAGAAGTGGCCATAAACTGACTTGGAAGCAAACTTTATAGATGAGGCAACAATATTAATAACGCATGATAACTTTTAGCTAAGTGCCAAAATGAGATGAGTATCATCACAATAATGACCTTTCTAGATTTAAAATACTGACCTTTAATTGAGAGGCTCCCTGCCGGCCACAATCACTTTCTTTTTTTAACTACAGCTGAGAAAAACGCCTAAGTTCACGACAGCTTAAAATCCTGTCAGCGACCAAGTATCTGACTGACACAGGACAACCTAGGCGACCTTTCTTAAAGTACTGTAATCTATTTTTAAAACGTTCTTGTTTTGAGGATGAGTGTGGTGCTGAAGGCACAGTCACACGAGGATACAGACAGTGGAGGTGGTTGTGATGGCTGCAATGGTTCCAATGGGGATCGACTTCTGGGCATCACGCAGATCGCCGGAGCGGTTGGATCCAGCCATGATTCCTGTGGAGAAAGTTGAAGCAAACAGCACCAAGATTACAAATGCAGAAAAGTTTTGTTAGCTTGACATTAAATGAGAACAAGACAAGTTTGCATAGCACATTACAGCAACGAGGCATTTTGTCAAATGCCATCAATAATCAATTTTCCATTTATTATTACCGTAACTCTGAACAGGTGAGGTTTTAGCTTTGATTTAAAGGAACTAAGTGTTTCAGCAATCTGGAAGCAGTTGTTCCAGATTACTGGAACAACATTCAGCTGATTGAATGGGGATGCAGAGCAGGCCAGAACCAGAAGACCTGAGTGGTCTGGAAGGTCGATCCAATGACAACAGGTCTTTGATTTAATGTGGTTCCATGTTGTTCAGTGATTTACAAACTAAGTGTTTTAAAGCCTACTCTCTGAGTTATAGGGAGACAGTTTAAAGACTTTAGACCTGGAATATGTGCTCTATTGTGCTAGTTTCAGTAAGAAGCAGCATTCTGAATCAGCTGCAGCTGTCTGACTTTTTAGGTGTCCAAAAAAAAAAAAAAATCAATCAGATAGTAAGTAATCAATGGGACAAAAGATAAATGCATGGTTGTTCCAGATCTTGCTGGGACATTAGTCCTTTAATCCTAGAAATGTTCTTCAGGTGATAGAAGGCCGACTTTGTAATTATCTTTATATGTCTTTGAAAATTCAGTTCTGGGTGCATCACTACCCACATGTTTCAGGCCTTATCACCAGTTTATCACAACACAAGGACCTATAAGCAAATCATAAAAAAGAAAACAACTGGAAGCATTTGTCACCTGTCACTGATGGGAAGTAAATGCCAACCAGCAGAGTGAAGAAGCTGGTGATGTCAGCTAACACGTAGCGGTTAGCGTTGGTCAGAGGGTCATCATGGTCCTCCACTGACTCCAGGATCGGCTTAGCAATCAGATCCCCCTTCTCATAGTAGGTCCCAAACAGGTTGTCTGTTGGTGATAAAATGTGTTGACAAGAATAATGGTCAACACTGGTCACTACATAAGAAGAAGCTACAAAAAGTATTGATCTATCCAGAAAACAGGACATTGTTTTATTTTTTTGCTTCACCTACAATTATGAAATTCAGAAATGTTTTTTTTTTTTTTTAACTATGACATTTTAGTAATTCTGAAGTCAGCAGACTGTTTTTCTCTTTTGTGCTCACAGAAGTCCTCAGTTGGAATCAAGACAAAAACACCTCCAAAGTCAGGATAGTGATTGGGAAAACTGCAGGCGGCCCAGCAGCCCTGAATTAGAACAGCTTTTGTCCTTCTTCAACCTCTTTAACAGAACGCAATCTTTAATGAGGGAGCTAATCAGTTTTAGATGTCATTAACTGTGGCAATAAAGGTTGTCACCGATCCATACATAGAAATGTCGCAGTAAATCTACCCTGAACAGCAAAATACGAACAGTTTCAGGAGTGAAGAATCATTTTTAAAGGGCACAGTCCTTACCTCATGATTAATGCAGGGTTTTATTGTTAAATATCAGAGTCAAATAAGGTTAATCTAGCTCTGCGCTTTCTAAAGCTGAGACTTTGGAACCAGTCTGCAGGAAAAGCAGTGAGTGAAGTGAACTTTGTCTGGCTACAAAACTCTTCCAGCTTTGACGAATAAAACTATTTGATCCAAAACCCGGTATCCTTGTAAAAAAAATGACAGAGCTTTTGTACCACATCCAATATTAAAACATATAAACAAATTCTATGCTGCAATCAGTAAAAGAGAAGTTATTATTTTCATTTCTACCCTTACCAGAAGAAAATGTCTGTTTCACTGAAAAAAGCAATACCAAAACACTTTTCTTCCCCCTCTTTAAAATGTATTTTTTTTAATGAAGCTTCTGTCTTTGAATGTTAAATTGCCAAAGTTTCAGTAAATGACCCGAGCAATGCATAACATGACCTAACCTTTGTTCTCACTTTGCAAAGATGTAAACTCTAGCAGATCCAAAACACTCGGACTCACCTGACAGGACTCCACTGGTAATCCCGGGAATTCCCTGGATCTGAGTCACGTTGTTGGCCAAGAAATATTTGTCGCAGGTAGCGTTGAGGAAAGGTGAGTCACAGAATATGCGCCACAGCTGGGTGGTGACTGTCCCATTAGCGGTCTCAATGGTTTTGGCACAAACGTCAAAGTTCTTCCACACCAAAGTGCGATTCCCCAATATACAAACGCTGTGGAAACAAATTTTTGGCTTCTTCAAATCACAAAATACAGCATATTCAAATTATTGTGGTCTGATTTGATTTTACGCAGCAAATTTGGCATAAATACTGTACTGTGGTAAGTACAGCAAATATGATTATTTACTTAGTAAATAACATAAAAACCAACAACAGTAAATGAAAGTTTTCTGTTTTAAATGTAGAACTTTGCTTTAAAAGGCTATTGTTCTCTGTGATCTACTAAATTCTGTAGTTTAAGTTAATCTGGATATCGTCATTTATGTTTAATTTGCTTCAAAGGGGCCAGACTGTCTTGTAAAATAATCTTCCCTTAATTGGCTCTGATTAGTGGTAAGTGAAAACTCCTAAACTAACAGAATTGACTTAAAGCATGTACAAAAATGCACTTTTTAGTAAAGAAAAAAAAATCCAGGTTATACTCATATGCTTTGCTGTAAAAATTAGGATAATTTCTTCATTTTTCACTGGAAAAATGCAAAAATTAGAAAAGCAGAAATAGATATTGGCCAGGAAAAACCTAATCAGTGCATATCTGTATTTCACCAACGAGCAGCAAAATGCTATACTTCTTGGATGCAGAATGCTCTCCAAAATTATGCATCTTTCAGCTCTGCTGGGAGGATTCTTTTCTAAATTTAGCATTTCATGCAGACATGTCTTTCAGATACCGCATTTGCTGCATGTATTTTTGTTTTAGGTCTAACACTTCCTTTGGTAACACTTTATTTGAAGGGGGTTGAATAAGACTGACATGACACTTTCATAAACATGACATAACACCTGTCATGAACATCAATAAGCCTTCATGAATATTTATGACTGTTGTCATAAAGCATCATTCGGTAAATTATGACACTTTTAATACAAAGTTGACATTAAGTGTTGTTTTGTTTCTATGTGCTGTTTTTTCTTCAGCAGCCTCGATTTGAAGAGTAAAATGAATTTTCAGATGTCTGAATCAGTTTGATTTATGGTTGAGTTTCTTCTGCTGTTCTGTCTTAGTTGTCTCACTTACGGGAATTCAGGCGGTTCGATGCCGGTCTTGATGACTCCGGCGTAGACGGCCAGTATGGAGACGATGACGCAGGCCAGAAACACCAGGGCCAGCTTGTTCACGTACTTGACGCCAACAAATACCACAGTGGCCATGGAGGTCAGCAGGATGGTCCCATACACGCGCATGTTGTTCAGCAGGGCGGCTTCCGCCTCGGCACCCTCGAGGCCCTCCAAGGGGAAGATGGCTGCTTTGGGAGCTATGTAGATCTAAAGAAAGGGGGGGGGTCACACATAAAACACGCTTTTTCTCATGAAAAATCAGATTTTTGCCAGGGGGCATCTTGGAGGTGGTTGTTTCACTTTCACTTCTCATTTTCCAGAGTATCAGGGGATTTCAACTGGCAGACTTAACGCTAGAATCTTGGCCTTCTTGTGAACTGTTAGGAAAAATGTATTACCTGTCAACCAGCGGAAAATAGACTAAGGGAATCATAAAAAAAGACGCCAGTAGCAGGAAGAATGAGGCGAGGAGAGAGTAAAAGTCCTGATTCTTCCCATTAACAATCCTCTGTTGCACACCTTTGCTATTTTAACCCAATTTAATAAAGGAATTCAAGCAAGAATAATAATATTTGAAAGTTAAGTGTCATTAATACACTGCTACTATTACTAAATCCAAGAATAGCCCCATCATATCAAACTGTAAACCCACAATTACCATCAGTATCTGTCATCAACTCGTGATGATTCATAGTATTGCGGTTACATAAGCATGGGAGTTTCTTCCCTTTTTTTTTTAAAAACTACCGTTAGGTTTCCACCACAAACTATTTAATCATTGTAAAAAGGTTATTTTTAAAAGTGCCAAGAATGAGTGGAGCGCTACGGCTGAGCTCAGACGTTTGGTTTGAAAAGCTGATCTGATGTGAATAACAGCACATCACCAGGCGAAAAAAACAAATCTCCTGCTTCACTTTGAACTCTTCATACTTCCGAAAATAGCAGCTTCGGTTTGTGTTCTTGGCTGGGGATTGGAGGATGAAATGTATTCAAATGGGGACTGTGCCGGTCTGTTCCGCACTATTCCGACGGGATTGTTTTACAATGGAAACTAAGCCAGCTTTGACCCAGAAGACAATATTAACCTCCAGGCATGATCAAACTCTGCATGACCTTAAGAGACAAGCAGAAGGAGAGCGAATGATAACAGAATAAAACATTTTAATGATAAAATAGTCATTGTCAGAGCTGTTGGAGAGAATGCCTCTGTAAGCCTGTCAGTGTCTAGATCTCTCATTAATGCATTATCTGCATAATTATCCCAAAATTCCTTGCAGGATGTTGGGCTGCAGTGGAAGACAAGAGAAACAAAAGGCAGAAGAAGAAATGAGGAAGGAGGAATGATAACACTTTCTGAAATATATTCAAGTAATCTGTTAACAATATGGACAGAATGTGAGACTAAAATGGCCTTGATTTTCTGTGAGGATGAAGGATTTTCATCTGGTACAAAGCAGACTGCAAAGCTGACGTTAATTTCGTAACATCATGCCTGCAGACGGTTTATGAGCGGTTTTATTTTTTGGCCGTGTCCACGCCGGTCTAACGCCTGTTTTATAGATAGACAGCTTTTTCCCCGGTTAGAAAATTTAGGACACTTGTAGGTTTGTGGTCAGGATTAAAAATGCGAGGATCATCTTCCTGCTGCTGAGCAACAAAAATAGAGACAAGCACAGATAAGATTAACAAGCAATCAAGGTTGGCATGGGAACGCTGCAGCAGAAATATCTCAAGATATTTCTGACTCCATTGTTTGAGTGGGAGAAGACTGATTTCAGCTGTACAAGCATTATTTTTATTACGATAACACGTGATTTGTACAGAAGACTAAATTAATTAGATATTAACTCAAGAAATACTTGTAAACAATTTCAAATAGTGGCTCTATAATTTATTTTTTGGAAGATTTTTGTGAAAACAAATTATTTATGTATAACTAATGAAGTTAATGTAAGAACACTTGGAGGAAGGAAACGTAGGAAAAAAAAAATTACAATAAGTTGTTTTGTACTTTTGCAGTTTTGGTTTTCTTGTACTCAACCTTTAAGAATTCGAAATCCGTCTCTATGAAGCAGAACATTTTGCAAAAGTTGTGCAAGCTAACAGATGTCTGGAATGTGTTTAGAAAACTGATTATCTGTAATAATAATAATAATAATACACCTTTAAGCTGCTGAAAGGGAATGTGGTCACACAACTGCAATAAGTCATATGGACCAGCAGGAGATTGCAAGCTGCAAGTTTATTTTGCAGTTTGCAAAATAACCAGCTCGGTGTATGAGGCTGAGCTCATACACCATTTTCATTTGTGAAAATTGAGTATTAGGAGAGAGGGAACCCAGTAACCTTGGTAAGATGTTTCTTACCAAGAGCAGCTCAATGGCTCCCAGGATGTACATGGCTCCAGCGTAGGTGGTTCCCAGGTAGAAGCAGATCCCCACCGCTCCACCAAACTCGGGGCCCAATGAACGGGAAATCATGTAGTAGGAGCCCCCAGCTAAAAACAGACACAAGAGTAACATTGGCATGCATGTGTTTTCTTTATGACTCAGTTAGCTGTAATATACATCTATTGGAGTTTATTTTAATCAGCTATGTAATTTACTCTTTGCTTTCCACCAGTTTAGTGATTTGTTTATGATAACTTGATTATCCAAGCAGATTTATTGTTCAGAATGAGAATCAGGTCACCACCAATCAACAAGAAAAAATAGTTGATCATTTGTACATCACTTCAAAAACAAATGGAATAAACCTGAAAGTTTGGGCAAGTTTGATTAATACACTTATAATAGTTTTACTTTGATTTATAAATATTCACTTTTCCATAAATAATATTAGTAATGCATTCATCATTTGACATAACAGGGAACCCTGTGTTGTGCTACTAACCTCTACTTGTTAATACAGTGCCTTTATATTTATGCAAAACATTGTGCCAATTAATTAATTGTGCATAAATAAATAGTCCCTAATCAGCACTTCCCAACAACATAAAGGCTGCCACCCATTTTACGCCAGACGCTTATAATGGGTGTTCAGATCCAAGCTCCTTCACAAGCCTGTAATTTGCTGTGACCCCTGCTGAACGTAAGATGTGGACCATTATTACTACGTAGCCCCACATTACAGGCCGCATGCGTACAGCGACGCATCGTCACACAGATCCAAATGTGCAGATTTGGGTTCTACTGGCAGGAATTTGGCGGATACTTTATTTTGTGTAAATAATGTGTGACGAGAAAGTTAAAGAGTACAAGATCACAGACTAAAGATCCTAATGTTTCTGAATATATCAAGCTGTGCAGGGAGGAATGTGCCAAAAGCAATCCGTGAAAAGGGAAAATTTAGAAGCGGGCAGCATCAAACAGCGATGACTGTGTGGCGCCGGCGTCTGCTCACCCACCTGGCACTACTCCATTGGTAGCGACGGCACTCATCGAGATGGCAGTCAGCATCGTCTTCAAGGAGAGGGAGAGAAAAAACATATTACATCTTCATCAGAATCTGCTTATTATCATGATAGAAGGTGTTTCTTTAATTCTCACCAAATACCATCGTTTTATACCGTCACCAAATGTTACATTAAACCTAAAGTACGCTCTGAGCTCGTAGTAAATATAGACCGCATCTGGAAAGTATTTATGGTGCTTCACTTTTTCAACATTTTGTTATATTGCAACCTTACTCTACTCTATATTAATGCCCTATCCAACCTGATGGCACTTGAGGAATATTACAAAGAAATACTGTTGATCCACTTTGTTGGTGGATCAACAAAGTATGAAGCAAAGGTTGTGACTATTTATGTCAATGTAAAATTTTTTTGTTTTCTATATTTAATATCTGCAAAGCCCTCAAATGTTTACTTAAATACTGTCATGATGGGGTTTTTGTGTGTAGAATTTTGAGGAAAGAGATTAATTTAATGCAATTTGGAATAAGGGTGTATCAACAAACAAGATGTGGAAATGGTGAAGCGCTGTGAATACTTTCTGGATGCACTCTATGCAAAAACCTTTAACTAATAACAATAATAATAATAATAATAATAATAATAATAATAATAATAATAATAATAATAATAATAATTTTTGCAGTGGCATAATTTCACACTGAAATATTTAGAAATCATTAGCTTTAAATTAAGTACATTTAATCCAACATCAAGAAACAATGGTTTTAAAAACATTTCTGGTTTTGTATTCTCTACAAAAGAACAGAACAGATCTCTATGACATCAAAATACAACTATTATTCTCATAATGTAAACAATTCAAATATGAATTTATTTTCATCTTATTACACAATTAAGAGTTTCACTGGATGTGGAGACGTACTGGTAGTACATCTACTACTGGGAGCCTTCAGTGACTCTGTCCCAGAATGTATGAGCAGCAGGGTCGAGAGTTAAATCCTGGAATCAGCAAGGTCATGAGGACTGCTGACAGCAAACACTGACAGTGTTTATTATGCAAGCATAAAGACAGAAAACGACAAGCCTTAGGTCTGCACCACGTCACTGTAATATTCGATAGATAGCTGTAATTGTAGGGTACAGCTGCGGCTGGTAATGTATATCATTTTGAGTTCATTTGCTCATGAACCAAAGTAATGGAGAAATTAAATGCTTGGCTTAGTGAAATTGATGAATCAATAAAGCTATTGGATATTCCCTCCAACTTTATGTTTTAGGCACAATTCATGGCTAAGCATTCAACATATCTGTGTTTACTATTCAGAACATGCAACATAAAATCTGTCCCCTTTTTAATTTTCTTGTTTCACCAATGACCAATAGTTGAACATATGAAACCTGGATCTAACTCATCATGAACCTGGGTATCTAACAGACCATGGACAACCTTACATTTTCCTTCAAAAATATTTTCTTGTTGTCAGTGAAGTGATTTTATTGAAATTTTTTCTGGGTTTTCTGAAAATCTTTTGAAGGTTTTTGGACATTAGCTTATTTTAAGATGACAATCAAGTTATATCCAATCAAATGAATTATTGCAGAACAAATGACTCTTAAATCCAAGAGATGAATCAATTGTGTCTACAATTAAATGAAGCCAAAGAAACATATCTTTCATACTTCAATAGATGAAACTGTAAAAATAGAAGACTTTGACAAATGGAAAAAAAAAAAATCAACAGCAAACTGGAGTTTGAGGACAAGAGGAGTTCATATAATTCTATAGCATCATCCTGCTGCAACTCATAGTTATTGAGATATTTCTGGACCGGCCAAAATAGAATCCTGAAATGACGTATCCATGAGGGCAGGGAGACTGACAGTTTACAGCTATGCTAAAAGCTCATGCGTCCTGCTGGTTGGCGGTATATATAATATTACAACAGGGCCTGTCAACAGCTCTATGTGAACCAACAGAAACCAATCACGATTCTAATGTTAAGTCTGGTACTGAGTGGGAGAAAAACACCATCAGAAATGTAAGTGCACGCTTGAGTGGAGCTGCCTGTAACACTGACAGCCGGCCCTGGCTGCCCTGGAGAGGATAGGAGGAAGAGATGCGTGCAGTGAGTGGAAGAACAGGCATGGTGGGGTGGTGGGGAATGGGGGAACAAAGCGAATAGCCGTGTGAGTGACTGAGACTGAAAGAAAGACCATGTGTTTAACAGTACAAAGGTTGTATTAAGATTTCATTATTCTTTCAAACACCATTATTCGGTTTCTGAGTGTCTTTTTGCATTGTCACCACATGAAGGGGAGCAGCACAGACAGAAATAAAATAAGGCTGGAGGAGATGTGAGAAACTGGAAGATTTAAATGCCCTTTCACAAAACAGTTCTTACTCTCCAGCTGTTTGACTTTTCTATTACAAGGAATGGGTTAAAGAGAAATAATGCCTGTGCTGCAGAAAAGAAACCTGGATACTTGAAGAAAACTTCTGGACAACTGGATTTGAAAAAACTTGGTTTTCAGTCATCTTCAAATCATGCTGCATTCACTTTATCTCATCTCAAGACTTTTAGGCCATGTTTTTCTGCTTCCTTGTCAAAAGCTAGGTTTTATAAGCTATTGTGCTGGCTAACTTTTTTCTAAGAATAATTTAGCTTTTCTCTACACTTTATATCCTTACAAGGAAATCAAATTGGTACTGTTTTCCTTTGTGGTAATTGAAAATTTTGATTTATTTAGTTTGGTTTTACATATATTTTCACTGATACATGCCGATTACATTTAGGCAAGAATAGTAAGAGTAGCAATCCTCTAAAATCTTGAAGAAAACGAAGAAAAACATTAATTGACACCCAGACTTTGCTGAAATGGTACAAAATGCATAACTGAGGGTTTTTTACCTATTTGGATGTGGCCTGAGAAACCCTGCACTGATATGTGGGTGCAAACATTGGATGGATGGATGGATGGATGGATGGATGGATGGATGGACGGACGGACGGATGGATGGATGATGAAATTACTGGTAACACATTAAAGCCTCACCTTGCTGAAACAAATATGTTTTATATTCACAGAACCTAGAGGTTGAAGAGTGTTCCTAAGCCAACTTTTTTATCCCTCAGATTTTTTTATTACAGGGAGCCTTAAAATATATTGCATGGTACATTCCTGGAACATAATTTATGAAACTTAAATGTAGCTTGTTGCTTATTACTTTCTTCCACATATAATTACTATTAGAGGTTGGTTTTGAGAACAGCTAGCTAACCTGGAATGTCTTTGTTACTTAAAACTGATAAATTACACAGGGAATTAAATGTGTCTCCTGAAAGAACCATGTTGGTTCCAGGAAAGTATACCACAAGTTATTGAAAATAATTTGGTAAGCTCCCTTAAAATGCTCAGTAAATGTTCTTTGTAAGTTCTGTTAATGTAAGGGTAAGTTTCTAGAAAGTGCAAGTTCTGGGAAAGTGTCAGGAAATAACTGGTGAACTTAACTAAAACATCTATGTTCCTGAAAGGTTTTCTGTAAGTGTTTAGAAAAGTTCAAATAAATAACAGAAAATAATTGGCTAATAACATGTAAGTATCAGGAAAGTACAGGTTGTATTATGCAGTGGTATCCAATATTAAGTCATACTATTTTAATAGTTAAGCAGGCCAACTTCTATATATTTTATGCAACTTTCTGACTTGTATACTTATATGTATGAAGAACATAAACTGGTTCCTTTTCTCAGCTTCACTATGAAATGTTAAAGTTTAAGTTTAACTATGAACTTATACTGTAAGTCTCTGATGGGACATTAAAATCTTATTTCCATTTTCAGAGCATTCTTTGCCAGATACAAGGGACAAAGCAACACATTCTGATTATTTTCCACCACAGAATGCAGGATGCTCAGAATTATGTTTAACTTGCATCACATTCGCCTCTGTGAACACTGTAATGTGGTTAGAGCCACCTGAGGGCCCATTGGACTGACGATCTGGACTGAGAAGTGAGTAAGGCTCTGAATTTCGGTCTAATCTGGCCATAATGAGGCCACAAGCTCTTCTCCCAGCCCAGCAGATAAGACAGTAATTGTTTAAGTGTTTTATCTGATGTGGGCTGCAGCCACACAGAGGTAGCCAGACAAATACCCAATCACTGAATCACCACGCAAGTGCAGAGAACAGTAATCAATTGAATTGTGTAATTTATGCTGTTGGTACCATAGATGAGGACAAATGTGCAGGACAATGGGCAAGCTGCACATTAAATTCTGCTTATTTCAGCCACAGCAATTGGAAATGAAACAAGTCAAATTATGTAAGACAAGTTTGAAGACATCTGTAATACCTCCATTTATTCATACCAGAGACACAGTTCTGGCTGGTTCTGGCATAAAAATGAGGGATTTGTGGCAAACCTATTGGACAGGTGAAGAGAAGAAGTTCCCTACTATAGTAGGATTCACTGAGGTTAGCATCTTCTGCAGCCTTTAAGGGATGAGATTGATGTAGATTAAAACAGTGTTTAGGTTGGTGAAATATGTCAAAGCAGCATCCATAAAAACACCGTAGCCAAAGTTTACCCAGCGGAACAATGAAATGTAATAAGATCAATGGTAATCACTTCTTCTTTTTGTGGTTTGTGTAAAGGGCCTGACCTGTGCTTTTTAACCATACTGACAGGGTTAATAACTGTTGTTGATATACAGAATATAACACCTTAGCTTAATGACAGGTTATCATTTAATGTTTTCCTCAATTTTAATTTCTGATATGACCAGCAGTTAATAAGGTTTTTTCAGGGGATGCTAATTTCAGATCATTTCACAAGCTATTCAGGCTCTGGAGTTGAATATGTTAATTAATATATATTAATTAACAGAGGAAACCAAACTTCTTGGTAGCGACAATGGCAACCACACTGGACAGTCTCAACTGTGATTGGTTGATACCTGCTGCTTCAAAAAACACTTGATGTGTCAAAGTAAAATCTCCTCAGGCGTAGAGGGGGATTTCTGGGTCGATAAGTCAAGTTTTCAGTGAAAATAGCTTCCAGAGAGTTTAGTCTTTCAATAGATTAGATAAATATCAAGAAAGCTAACAAAACTCACCAAGTGAATCTTTCCTCAGGTTTTATTTTATGAGTAATTCTTAATGAAAGTCCAATTGTTCCATTTTGAAGCTTCCTGTTTTGCATAGTGAACATTACGAACTTACTATTACTGAATCAACTGCCTTTTACTGTACAGAAACCACCATTGAGAAAACAGCATGTGATTTCTCTGTTTTAAGTAAATCTGAAATTGGGATTTTTTTTTTTTTTCCATGTGTCTGTGTAATACAGCATAGGTCATATTTCAGTTGGCTCCAACTCTCATCTCTCTATGAAACCTGGAGTCTGTCCCCCTGGACTCACTTGAACCCACGGCCCCTCTGGTCTGTGAGCGAGCCAGCAGACAACGTCAGATTATGCTGCCGTGCCATCTGTCTCAGCCACATGAGGTACAATTGCACAAAGCTCACATATCATAGGGAAGTGGAATTTTCCTCCAAATGTGGTCCAAGCGGGAGAAGAGCTTCACTCATTTCTAAGCCAACATGGAGACAAATGTTTCATTGCTTTAGCAATCAAAAAAAAAAAAAGGCAGATTGGGACGTCTTTTGTCTGTTCTGTCCCTGAGCTACAAACTCTGATGTGGCCTTTTGTTGACCTCAGAGCTGAGTAGAAATTAGTTTAGACATGACTAGAGGTCTTCCGGTTCCCTTAGTGCTTGCGTTCTTAGCATGCTTTGTTTCTCAAATGCAGAAAATCTTTGAGAAGTAGAGATTTGTCATTTCGGTGGCATTTTATACACCTACAGTCCGGTGTGACAGTATTTGCTCTTTTACAGATTTCTTTTGCTATCGCTTTGTTGTCACACTTAAACAGACATTGGAATATTTGAGGAAACCTGATTAAATACAAAATGTTATGAACCATAGGTGTTTGGACTTTTAGCTTCAGTTATTTTTTTATTTTGATAATTTCTTTCTTTTTTTTAATCTTTCCATTTTAGATTTTCTCTTGTTCAGTTATTTTCTTTTGAATGTGTTTCATTAGATTAGTATTTATTTCTGTTACTGTTCAGGTTTCATTTCCCCTTATGTTTATTTGTTTTTTACCTCATCCCCTCCCTTCTTTTCTGCTTCCTGTCTCAGCTGTTAATTCTTTCCTCAGTTGCTCTCTTTCCCAGCTGCATCCACTCACCTGTAATTAGCTCTTTTTTCATCGCCACTTCTCATTCAGTATTTAACCCTTGTATGTCGAAATGGGGTCCAAAACTTGCATCATTTGCCATAGTCCTCTATGTTTGCCTCAGTCCTCGCACGCACAAGGGTTAAGTTCCTCTTTCACCTTCTACATTTGCTGGATCCTTCCATTTGTGCCATGATTCTTCGTATCATTTTGTTCTGCTCTTGTGCCTTGACGCCCTGTGTGTTCCATTTGTCATCGTATGTTTTCAGTTTTGTTTTTACCTAAAGGGACCTTTTTCAACATTCCTTCAATTATGGCAAGTCATTCAGGTTGAAACAGCAAAACAGCCCCAGGCTATCACACAACCTCCACCAGAATGTTTGAGTGTAGGTAGGAAATGTGGAGGGACCCATCTCTTTCTAAAAGCAAGCTTTTGTCTTGGCAGTGCACAAAATATTTTCCCAAAAACCTTGAGGATCATCGAGATTTTTTAATGCTGTTTTGTCCAGCAGTGGTTTTCACCTTCTAGCACTAAGACAGATGCTATTTTGCCCAGTTTTTGTGTTGATGAATCATAAACAGTGAATTTAACTGAGGTAAGTGAGACCTTCAGTGCTTTTAATATTCTTCTGTTTTTTGTGATGTTTTGGATTAATCATAAAAGGACAGTCGAAGAACCTTTGACAGGCATTTGTGTGGAGATTTCCCAGTTTCCCATGTCTTCACTGTTTTTGTGTAGTGAGATTCAAAAGCTTTGAAATGAATTTATGTGGACTGGAGTCAATCTGTTGCTCTTTGAGATAATGTTATCCTACTTCCTGCTGTCACACAGGTTCTACTTATGCGATTTCTTGATTTTATGAGTCTGACATTTATCGAGCTTGATTGAATGAAACAAATGCAGCTAATCAAATTCAATTCATAATTTAATAAAGGTAGCACTTTTTTTTCTGAAGCACCATTTGAAAATTCCTTTTTGGATTTGCTGAGCTTATCTTGATCACAAATCTGAAACATCTTGAACAAATCTGTTAGGGAACTTTTTCGTGCTGCTGCATTTCAGTACGCGCTTCATCATGTGACGTCCCGGTGGAAGGCTTGCAGAGGAAAGCAAGAGTGTCGGATGAAGCAGATGCAGAGGATTATCACTTTTAGGCTAATGTGCCGGATACAAACAGATTTTGTGAAAAGCAAAAGAGGCTGACAACTCAGGCAGAACAGGAGCAAGATGGATGGTAGGTGGAAACAAAGAGAAGAGAGAAGCAGAGTGATGAGAGAAAAATTACTGAAAAAAACCACAGAGAAACTGAGGAATGGAAAGAGATTGGAGTGAAAACTGAAAGACACAAAAGGAAAAAAATCATCCGAAACATTTAAATGAGTCAGTCGACCCTTTTCTTCGCAGCATTAGGATTCATGACCTGGGAGTAATGAGAACGGCGAAACAACTGACAAGTTTACATCCAGAATATGAAACGTCTCTTTATCTTCCTGACAAGCCTAAATTTATTATGTGAGATAAAGACACACACACACACACACACACAAACACCAGATGTTTGAATACACCGGCTTGCAGAATGCTGCACTATGTTGACTTATGCATATCATTTCATGGTTAACGGTGTCAGAGCAGTTCCACATGGAGGCACACTTTTCATTTAATAAAGATTTCCTGGAAAAAAGTGCAGAGCCTCGTTAATAATCTGTCAAAAGGCTGCTTGACAGCAAAAATTAGGACGCGTATGTGTGTTCGGTAACAGATATGTGCAGCTGTGACTGAGCAGCTAATGAAAAGCGTGCTGTCAGTAATATCCCATCACTGAATAAAACATGGACTCTTGCAGCATCCACAATTCCTTTACACAAGTCCTGTGGCTTTCAATCAGGTGGGAATCGCTGCACACACATGCACTCCTTCATCATGCGGCTGGCAACCCCTGGAGGTCTCAGTGGTTATATGTTATGTAATACGCTCAGGAGGAGAGAGGTGTGTGTGTGTTGAGGGCGGGGGGTTTCTCATGGACTGTTCACGCTCTGGCTTATCGCCTCAGGGCTCTGCTCTGAGCTTGGTGTGACTGATAAGCGCTGTGTGTGTGTGCATGAGACTGAAAAGAGAGTGTGTGTTTCAGGCTTTAATCAGGTGTGTACACGGAGGGGCATTATGCTGTTAAAGTGTGTGAGGATATAAAAATGATGTGTGTTTACTGGCTTCTTGTCAATCTGCCTTTTCACACTTTTTAAGATTTCAGTCCTCATGTGTCATTCTCTGGGAGAAATGAGAGGGTCTCGATGCAATGTGATTGAGTTCAGTTTCTGAAGTTCTAAATGTTTCAAACAGTAATAAAATATGAGTATATCATTTTATTTATTTAAAATGTCTACAAGTACACTTAGTCCTCTTGGTTAGACTACTTAGAGAGAGGGATGACTGTTAGTTCCAGAAAGTTTTGAGTCTCTTCTCTTCAGCTCATTCCACAGGTTATTTTAGGATTTAGGTCTGGGACTAAGATGGCAGAGGAAGGAGGTTGATTTTGTGTCTGGTGAATGCTTTTTGTGGGCTGTGGCCCATATGTTTTGGATTGTTTTCTTTCTGTTCTACTCAAGAGTTCTTCCTGTTAGGAAAATGAAGCTCTTTCTTTCCACTGTCGCCACATGCTGGCTCAATATTAGCGATTTCTGCACCTGATGTTGTCAACCTCCCATTGTTGCTACAAAGTATAAAAGTGCTTTGAGCTCACATAATACTGTTAATAGTCCCAATTTTACTGGATGTTAAAATGTCTTCATATTTCAGAAATAACTTGGGGCAGGGCTACTTGACATTCTACTGGCTGGCATTTGCAAAGCAACCAATCCAGGAGTGCCATTTATTTTCTTTGGTGCTGATTGGCTGTGCCCCAAACAGCAGGGATGAGGGAGACCATGGACGTTAGCTTTTTCAGTAATGCTAAGAGGGTTTCCACTCTGTGTATTAATGCATATTGAAGTATATTTGGTGACGGAGCTACTAACAGACAATTATAGAATGGACCTCAGGTATTTAAGGATTTCAGGCATTTGTGGCGGTTGTATTTTTGTAAGATCTGCTCTGAAAAGGGTTACAATTTTACAGTTTCAAAGGAAAATTGCAATATTTGTTCCCTGACGATGGATTTCATCAAACAAGTCAAACACAATCAGTGTGAAAATCCACAAGGATAACTAACAGCAGGACTCTTTGTGCTGTGGGATAGGGTTGTCATTTGAGTCTCAAGGTCATGGCAAGGCCTGAATTCACCATGACAGTGACAGTAATGGGAACGAGAGAACATCAAGGTGGTTCATCTTCAGTTTTCTTGTTTTTAGTGTCCAGTACCTGTGTCTGTATTATTTTCTGCAACACTGGATTCTTTTTAAAGAAAGCATGTAGTCCTTGTCCTTGTAGTAAGGAGTTTCTTTTATTTGCTGCTACATGCATATGGGAATCTGTAGAATCCAGTTGAGAATAAAAAGTGTCTCTTGGTTATAGAGCTTTATTATTTTTTTTTTTTTCTGCGCTTTCAGAAGTTAGTTTTACATATAACCGTCAGATATATTTTTGGGAAATTTGCAAACAGTTTGTCAGCCAGTTTCTTCACAGTTGCAATCTACATTTTAATTTGACAGACTCTCTGATGCGGGTCAGTCTCACAGTTGGAAATATTACGAAACAGCATTTATGCAGAAAATGACTTGCTGCAAAAATACACTCTTGAAATTGCCGTTTTGCTTACTTCAAGAATAGATAGGTCTGTTTGTGTTTGGATGTAAACAGCCACGATATTAACAGATGCACACAATTGTCTAGCAAGTACAAACCAGCACAGGACAGCAGAATAGCAATAACTATTTAAAGCTAACACTCTGTATATTTGCACACACTTGCTTGCTGGACTTCTGGCCAGGTAAACATAACACACAGCTCCACCAGGCTTGGCATCATGATGAATATGAATAATATTGTCTACTAGAACCTAAACCCACATTACATTGTTCCTCTAATAAATATGCAATAAACCAACTAATCTGTATCTAAAAAGGCAACCAATAAATGTTTCATCAGCAGCTTCCCCTTCAGAATAGTGAAAGCACATAAAATCTAAACGGTTTATATCTCATAAATTAGGATTAAACCGAACAGGGCAGACGTCAGTACCAATTCCAAGGAATCAGGCTTCAACCCGTATTCCAGTGGTTTAATAACATTGGTTTAACAACATGGATGCAGCAGCGGGATGATAATGCCTACTGAGGTAACTAATGTCTCTCCAAGTGTGTAAAAATAAATCAAAGATATATTTCTGGAATTATTAGGTAAACAGAATCTCAAGGGTAGAAAAGTTCACATTCAAATAAATGATGCATTAAATTCCCTGAAACTGACAAAATACAAATAGTGTGCAATATAAATATATTCCCACAGTAATTTCTTCTGAATCTTTACTGCTGCTGTTTGCTTTACAATTTTTAGAGTTCACGGCAACTTGAGCATTAAGACAATATGAGTCTAAATGTGAAAGTAGGCAAAAGACTCACAGTGGTACAACACATGAAGACGATGATGAAGGTCCCGATGACGCCTCCGATTCCAACCAGCCAGGTCATCCTGAGGAAAAGGATCACTCCGAAAATGTTCTGGATGCAGGGCAGGTAGACGCCCATCAGGGTGCCAAGCTGAGGGGCCTGGATAAAGACGGGGAAAACAGAATAGTCGAATTTCACTATTCAAATTATTATAACTATTTTTTTGCGTGTGTTTTGTTAAACTTAAACTGTTGTCGTACTTTATGGTTTTGAATTCCAATAAGCCATCACTTCTCAGAGGGTGCAGACTTGGCTCAGTGTCACTGCCAGATTGCTGCAAAACTGACTCCCCAGATGTGCATCATCAACAGAGACTTCTGCTACATTTTGGCAGGTATGACTCAGTGAAAATTGAGATAACACCAATGTATGCTGAGAAGCACAGCTTGAACATCTGCTTTTGTTTAGATGTCTTGATAGAAGCAAACAGCACACATCATACTCATGTTAAAGAAAAATACACATTTATTAGTAGGACAGATGATTCCTACCAAATCCAAGTTTGTATCTTTTAGTGTGAGTGATTAATGCTGAGTCTGCTGCTGATGACCAACTGAAAGATAAATTCAATTTTTTATTTGTTTGTTTGTTTTTTAATCAAAGTGGGGTGTAAATATATTACCAGTTGTAGAAAACTCTCTCTGTTTTCACTGACAGACTAGCTCTAAAGACAAAAGCACAAGGTAAAAGCAGACTTCTACAAAACCAGACATTAATTGATGAAACGGTAATCTGGTGTCAAAATAAATGACGAGAGTTGAGTTGAACAGCTATTCTATGTTTTTCATATATTTTTTACAGCACTATATTTTTGTAACAAGCTGTGCAGTCTTATTCAGTCGTATTTAGTGACAGATTGGGATGGTAACTGATGCCTTAAGTATACCTGTAATTTTGCTTATTGTACTTGAAATTTTAAATCAAGACATTCGCTTCCTTGTTTGTCACTTCAGCTAGATTTGCATTTGAAGGTCTAACATTTCTTAGTTTAACTTGGCAGTAACTATAGAATAAATATTAATTTAAGACCTCCCATTCCTACTTTTTGTAAAGACGAGGTCAAGAAAGCTCATTTTGACTCAAAAAACAAAGAAATGTTGTGATCACGTGGATGCCATGGCAACAACCTCCTGAGTGCCTGGAGGGCATTAAAGGATTGCTTTACCATTTTCGTTCTTTGTAATAAACTTGTTCAGTTTTACAGTGCTGTTGCTGCACTCTTGTCCCTAATGTGGATCAGCGAATAAACAGAAAGATTCCCTGAACAGCACCAGAAGGATAACCCAAGGACATATTTAAGACCATTTCTGATACGTGGATGCTAGAGATCCATTCTGTCACAGTTTACTCACAGACAGCTTTTGTCCTTGATGTGACAGTGAATATACACCTGTTTGTTTTGTGTGTTATAGCATTTTGTCACCCTGAATGTGTACGTACCTGCACATCTGTGATGGAGTATTTTAAATCGGAACAACAAATGCAATGACCTTGCATATAACAGTGAAATATTCATTTCCTGCTCAAGGGCAGCTGGTCAAAGATGCGTAATTATCCCCATATACAGCCCTGACCCAGTTTACCAAGTGAAAGCATCGACCTCAGCTACACAGACGAGAAAACACACAGACTGCTGCTTCTCTCTACTGAACAAAGAATAACAGAGAGGATAAATTGGCTGTGGTCCAAGTCAAAAATATGGCTGCCACAAAATGGCTAAAAAAGAAGAGTGTGATTCTTGGTACTGTGTTAGTATCTCTGGAGATTATTGTGAAGAAGGATTGTTTAAAAAATGAACAACATAATGGACAACCTTGAGCATCCTCTGCACAAAACAACAGAAGAACGACAGCGTCTTTAACTGGACGTTTCATCAGATTTGTTGTAATAATGGCCACAGCAGGAAGTTCTTCCTACCCACATTCATAACCACCTACAATGACCCTGAGAAACTTAGATAGTTTCAGCTACTACAACATTTTGTCAATTCAATATTTAGCTTGAAACCGTGACATGTAAAACTGAAAGGATAAAATGATAAAAATAAGAGTTTGGGAAATGAACTCCCATTTTGTTCCCTTATGAGAGGCTAAATAACACCAATTACTCCCGTTGACGTGACTGTTTACCTTTACAGATGGGACCCCATAGGCTACAAAGCAGCAACTACCTCATAGATAACATATTTTATTGAAGATTTTTTTTTTGGCTTGCTAAAAAACAATGGCAGTGTCATTTGGAGTAATTATAATTTTCTTTTATTAAAACAGGGTAATATTATTGGGTTTCTTTTGCGTTGTCTCACATTGCATTGCCTAAGATTTAGGGACATGAAATCTTCAATATCAGATTGTTGACCTTGACATTACTGCATTGGGATTTCCTACCAATCCATCATAATGGATATTAATAAATTATCCTGTTATAGCTAATGATTAATGTTGAAATATTTGAAGTTCATCTCAGACAGTTTGTTGTGCATTTGGTGAAATGTGTCTCAGTCGTGCTCTCCTCCAGGTTACACTTTGACCTACTACCTCTTCTACAACTAAATCCTCCCAGCAGGGAGCATCTCAGCCTTCAGCCCCGCTGCACTTTAATCAACGATACGTGTCTTGGCCTCCGCAGGCTGCTCAAGGGAGCAGCTAATAACAAACCTCCTTCATCTCTGTCACATCCCTCGCCATATGACAGTGATTTAAATAGTCTGCCTTTTGTCTGTTGTATGTAAATCTGAGTTTCGCTCAATGTGACTGCGTCCTTCAATGGAGGAGACAATTTTTCATCATCCTGATGTTAAGGGCCTTTTCTAACTCAATGAGCCCAGAATGGGCTTCCACTTGCACAGTTGCATTTGTGATGTGAAAGCCATAATTACTTTTTGGAAAGTATTTTAACCTCCTGCACACCTGTACTAAGAACTGCATCGTTCTTTTACAATGCACACAAGGAGAATCAGTGTGACTGTCTGTCTGTATCAGTCAGTATTTAGACCCCTGTAAAGTAGCTGGAAATAACAAATTAAAGAGTATAAAATCTAAATATGCCCAGTTATTTTAGGAATTCAGAAAATATAAATTGCAACAGTTTAAATTCTTGCAAAGCTAACTGATTAAATGACATCTCTATAATATAAACATATGTCTCAGGCAATAATAATAATAATATTTGTTGATTAATAGAACAGAATAACACAAGGAAGCCCAAATTCTGTCTTTCTGTCTTACAAAACCTGACATAGTCACCTCTTTTAACCTCCAAAGCCTTTTCTCCATCTCCCATTAGGAATGCTGTAATTAATATGACAGAATTTGCATTGGCAGGACCTTCAGGGACTCAGTGTGTACTCTACAACAGCAGTCAGGTGTTGCAAGCAGACAGGTACGCCTGCAGTAAGCACTTTGCTCTTACATGCAAAACTGCTGTCACTGCACAAAGCAGGTTGAGGTCAGTTTGTAATAAAACAGGTAGGCCATTAAAGGAAAACCTGTGTGCATTTGGAAACTGTAGTATTATCTGTTTTACTCTTTTGTTTATTTTTCCTTTATTTAACAAGGAAATCCCCACGGAGATCTCCAACTGTGCAGAAAAAGGCCTTCTTTTATAATACACTCATAAAAAGGTAAAAACATTAAAAAAACATTTAAGTATTTTTTCTTCAGAGATAATGCTTCATTCAGTTTTATGAAACTGGATTATAGGTAGGTAGATATATGGAAAAAAGCACAATTATACATTACAATTTAAGCATGAAGTCACACTTAGACTTTAAAAGAGGAGTCTTAGGTACAATTTTACAGATTAAATGTTTTTGCTCTAACATAATTAACCGACGGAAAATGTGTTTATGGGAAACATCACTCAACCAAAATTTTCTACAACCCTCTACAGTCTGCAAAATGTCACCTCCCCTGTCTGCTTCTCAACACAATAGGGAAGCTGAAACAAGCAGACCTTCTCTGTTCAGCTGCTATGTGAAGTGCTCAGCTGAGCGTTGAATTGTAATCCAGACATAACAATAGGCAGGTTCTGAAAAAAACAAAAAAAACAAAAAAACAAAACAGTGTTTGTCTGCTTGAAAATCCTGCTTGTTACATGAGATGAACTGATAATGAACAACTGGAATTCAAGAACCTGAACATGATGAAACACCTCTGGGTTCGGTGATCAGAAACCCAAACACAAAAATTTGGTGAACTAATAGATGCAATAATGACTTTATATTGGGAAATAGCCTGAAACAGATGGAACACTTGTGTATTCACTGAATTATTGACCCTGTGGGAAGGAAAAAGGCTGGGCGGTTATTGAAATTCTCCCTTTTCTATTTTCATTCAATTTGTGCATCATTAGCCTGTTTGTGGACAGGGAATGCAGACGCGACCGGCGTCTGGTCTCATAGATGCTTACACACTCACACAGAATGAGTCTGTTTAATGGGCTTTGAGCCAGCAGAGTGATGATTTCCCAGGAGAAAGAGCCACCAAGAACAAAGAGAACAGGAACTGTTGCAGAGCTACAGGTAGGCCAGCGTGGCACCACTAAACTAGCAAGAAACAGCTGCCCACCGACCCCTTGGGACATGGAAGCAGCCCGACGACTGAATGGCTCAGGTGTGCTTCACAAACAACGGGATTTTTTAATTCATCTGCTGTGACACCTACTTTAAAGTCACTGCCTCCTGCTGCTCCACAGTTAGACTACCACAGATTGTTTTTATATCTGCACCTCACTGGCTCCATGGACTTTGGAGGTCAAAAAGTTATTTTTAGACTTTATTCTTAATCTTGCATTAAAAGTTCCCGAAATGAAATGATTTGTTTCTTCTTTTTTGATCTTTTTATTTATTAAAGACGTCTTCAAAATGTCAGGGTAAGTGACAGATGTTTGTTTCCTCAAACATGAGGAGCATCAACTAACATACTGTATTGTAAATAGTCTGCATCTTTAAATGTTACACACATGTTCATTATGCACATTTTTGGAAAAACTCAAGTCTGAGTCTGATATTTTTTTTATTTCTAATAGCTGCGCAGTATTTTCTGTTTTGTTAGTCTTGCACAGTATATTAATATCATTTCTATTATGATTGTTATTGTTAATCTCGTTTTAAAACAAAATCATAGCTGCTCCTACAGAGCTGAGAAAAGCTGTGTCTCCAGACGAAAACCATAATAGACTTCCTCCAAGCTGCATGGACAAATGATTCCAATTTTAATATTTTCTTGTTAGAGGTACGCTGAATTTAGGAGGTTTGCTGACAGGCCCAGTCTTTGTGCAGGGTTGCATTATTGAATGCAATACGAGTAAGCTCGTTTGATGTTTTCACATCTATTGCAGATCAGTGGGGTCGTTGCATTTGATGTTTAATTTACCAATTTCATAATACATCAAAGAAAATGCAACATGATTTTGTTTTGTCTCTCTACTTGAGCAGTGAGAGGAGGAGGGGGCATTTATTGTTTCATTACTTTCATTTCTGGCAGAAATAGAGGCATGAAGTGGAGCGCGAGCGGTGGGATGAGGTATGGGGGGCGGCAGGCGGGGGGTTTAACAAGCAAGAGGGAGGCAGGCTGGGAGCTTGTAACGCCATCTCCACGCTCTGCTGGCCAAACAGGAGCTGATAGGGCAAATGTGTTTCTGCTCAGGTGTGTTGAATTATTAAACAGACAGCAAGAAGAGAGGCCGGCAAACATCCGCCTCCATGACCGGCTGTGGATGAAACAGTCAATCTGTGGTCGGGTTGGTTTGTGTGTGCAAAGGCATGTAAAAGCCAACAGTCGTCTGTAAAACCACTTTTTGCCGCTGCGTATCGGAGCAAATAAAAAAAAGACAAATACACGTGTTTCTAAAATACGTGTTTCTAAGATTAAAAAAAAAAAAAAAAGCCTTCACATATTTTCACGTCTTACTGGCAGCTCTGACTGGAGATTTCTTTGTGCACTCATCCACATATGCTGCTGCACCCGATTTCGAATCCAGGCTTTCTGAGATTCAGGTCAGCGTGAACACATGACAGAACAGAGAATAGGTGGATCTGAAAGGTGCAGGCATTCTTCAACAAATAAGCACAGAATTAGTGAGTCAGTTATCGTCATCCAGACAGTCTGCCTTTAAATCAGGCAGAAGAAGAACTGCTCACGATTCTTAAAGATATATTTTGTCTTTTAAATTGGTAGGTTTTTAATCTGGAATTGACAAAATCATCCAGATGACATGATCATGATAGTAATGATAAACTCCAATGGAATTTTTTATAAAATCTATGAAAAATTTAAATGACTGATTACTGTTGAAACCATTTCAGAAAAACATTAATGTTAATAAAAATATCGCTGAATGTAATTGATTCTGTGTGTTGATAAAAAAACTCAATTGCATCATTTTTACTTATTTTTAGACCACAATTGACAGTACTGATAAAATATTTAACCAAGTGACCGTGTTGAATTAACTTTTTATTATCACTTGTATATGGTGAACCACTTGAAGGAAATATTAATTTAATAAGCAGACAAGAGGCATAACTAACTCTGGAGGAGCCACAATGATTCAGAGCTCAGGTGGGAGACTTTCTCCATCAGATTTATACACTGATTAAGCATAAGATTTTTCTCAAGAAAAGCATCAACTCACAGAGGCTTGATACAAAAAACACAACCGTTTCAGATTTTTATTTGTAATATTTTAAAACTATGTATAATTTTTCTGCCATTGCACAAAAAACCCACACTTTTTATTGTCATGAATAACACAAACTATCCACTAAGTTCATTCCTTTCCCTAAGAGGGAGTGTCATATTAAAGACCAAGGTCCTACTGAACTATTAAAAGATTGAAACAATATTTTCAGTCATTACAGGATGAGAGGATGAGTTCTTTTCTATGCATGACTTAAGTAACTAACCAGTCAATTCAAAAATAATTAAAAAGGCTAATAAATTATGAAGATGTATGAAGTCAGGTGGAAGGAAAAAGAAATCGACGCAGAACAAAACCTTCGGCTGAACCAGTTAGCTGAAAAATACATGAGCTGTGAAATTTCTATTTAGCGCCGCTGTAATAAATAACCTAAATTGACAAGAAGCGGGATTCATCCTTGGGAGGGCCACTGAAGGGAATACCAATCTGGCACATTGGTCTAATGAGAGGGGCAGGATGTGAGGGGGAGAGTTTAAGGGCAGAGCTGAGAGTGGGATCATAAAACACCCAAAAAGGAAACATTTACAGGAGGGAACATTAGGTTGTAAAAGCCTAAGAGGAAAAGTGCATTGACAAAGACTCCCTATGAGTCTTGCCTAAAATATTCATCCAACAAAGCAGCAAGCATCAAGTAATGAGGTATATCGTTTACTTTGCATTCGTATTAACTGACCTGGTTAATCTACTAATAAATTAAGGTCAGAATTTTGAACACTGCTATATAAAATTAAACAGAATGTGATGCATATGCAGTAAATCCTTGTTCATCCTAACAAGGAAGCTCCATTTAACTTGATAACCGAGACACTAAAAGGCCAACTTGGAAATCCTGGCATTTTCATTTGCACAGATAGAGATTTCCCACTTTGCAGCCGTAATAGCTAAGTGGCAAGTTCTTTTGACATGTACGACAAAGAACAAGGACTAAAGGTCTCGTGTCAAGATCTGAAGAGACTAATTCTGCTTTATTCTCTAGCAAGATGCATGAAGGTCTTCCTAAAACTCTCATTAGAGAAATGCAGCGTGCTTGAACGGTGGAATAAGAACTGGAGAAATTACATTTGTCACTGAATGTCATTTATGTTGCAAATGACACTGAGCAAGAGTCACATTTGTTTCTGAGATTACCTGCACAAAAGGCAAGTTAGCTAGAGTAATGGAAAAGCATTGGATTTTCTTAACATTTTAAGGACTGCATAGTTTTAATACACGCAGTAAATGCAACGCTCTCCATGTTTCTTGAAGTATTTAGATTTCACATGGGACACTTTTACCATCTGTGCTTTAACTGCACTGAACTGCTCAGTCTGTATGAATTATTAAGGGTGAATAAAGTATTTAGAGGCTTTATATAAAAATAATAACTAATACATTCAACGACAATTGTAGCTCTACATTTTGTTTCATTTTTAAATTTTAGTACATTTTTGTGGGTTATTGAGTAGCTTTTGGGAACAAGTCAAAACCAAGAAATGTCACAGTGATGGATAGCAACAGCTGCACTTATGAACAGATGGTTAGGCAACTGAAAAGGTAGTTCATTTAGGCAGCAACTTTTCATTGTTAAAATAAAATATCAGGTGATAGAAAATTAAATTTAATACAAAAAGATAAAAGTATTTACATGCTTTGGAAACTAGAACCACAAAAATAATTTATTTCTACCCTTAACTGTTGCAAACCTAACAGAGGGAAAATGCTTTTCCAAACTCTGCATTTTGATCATTTTCTAAGTGTTGATAGAGAATGCAAAGGTTTGTAGAATCATTTTTAAAATTGCATGTGTGCAAATTATGTTAACACACAGTTAGATTTGGCCTACTTCTGGCTCATATTTCATACTGTATAAATTAACAGTTTTCAGCGTTTAACGACAAAGTGAGACGTTCAGTCTGTTGAGTCACGAATGAAATACACATGAAATAGACACATAATAGTTGTGACCAATTACTATATATAATGACATAATGTGAAAATATTTGTAGGAAATGTGGTGTGCAAAGATTTCTGCTGCAGCCAATAGAAATCTTTCAGTTGGTTGAAAAATGTGACGTACAATATCTATTCGACATACAGTAAGAAGACACTTCACGCATGTCGTTTTGATTTTATTTGTCCAGACTTCACAGATCACAATTCTTTAAGGGATTTTTTTGAATATCCACTGTGTTATAATTGGCTTTCATGTTGTAATGTTTTATTCAACCCACTTTAATCAGTGTCGCGGACTTCTAGTTTCCAAAAACCAATATTCCAACAAAAGGCCGTGGGTGTTAACAGGTGGTTTGACTTGAACGCACTTCTGACTTAATTTGTTTGAAAAAATATATTCTTTATTTCTTGTAAAAAATTAGCGAC
>NW_015112682.1:209603-213469 GCF_001443285.1 Poecilia latipinna | reverse complement strand
CTATGAACAAAAAATAAATAATTAAATTGTGGAGGGCCCCCTGTTGGTCAGGGCCCCTAGAATTGTCATCACTTTTCCCACTTTACCGCGCCCCTGAATACCAGACCGAGATAGTGTTAGTGTTAATTTAGAAATCGGACAGACCAGACAGAATTGCTTTTATTTAACTCTCTGGAATAACACCAACTCTTTAGGGAAACTAACTCTCATGTTGTTGAATTAGACTAAACAAGTGTTGAATTAACACTGTATTTTTAACATACAACACCAACACTGGAATCTAACTCTTTTGATCTTGCTGTGTATGAGGCTTAAATGACTTAATGAAGTAAAGCTGACACTTTGAGTACCAGAGTAGAAACTTAAAAGTTGAGAGGTTAAAACGGTGGAGCCCAGCTCCTGATCTACAACAGCGCATGTAGTAATGGTCTGGATCCATATTTTACTGGAAGGGGACTTGAGCTTCCAGTGAGCTACTATGGAGACGATCCAAGCGACCGCAGTGGCTGTAAAAGACTCCATGGTTGGGAAGGGCAGAATGACCAAGGAGGATAACTATTTGAAAACGTCCCCGCTTTTCTCCCCCCACCTTGCCACCCATGCAATAAGTGATACAACCTGCCAGTGAAACTAGTACTTTTTCATCAACATTACGAGATCATTGACTTACAACAAGCACCTATATCTTGTTAGTTTTGTCTTAATAGATATTTGTAGTAGGAGTTAAACCAAAATTATTATTTTTGTGTTTTTCTTCAAGCCACCAGTTCTTTTGAGTGTGTGGAAGAATCCAAAGTGCTTAAATAGAAGGCAAGTGGACTTCTCTGGTTTCTCGGACATTTTGATTATCATCCAAAAAGCTTCATTAGTTTGGAACATGGTTAAAAGTATCAGACTTAGAAGTCAGAACAATCACATTCATAGAGCTGTAGGACCACTGTGTGAACGTGTGTGTGTAACGCTACCACCCCTTAACCAGGTCCCACCACTCTCTCCCTCCTAGACATGTTCTGACGGAGAGATAAACTGAAGGTCATTCTGAGAGAACAGAGCCTCCACTGAGGAATGCATGGAATGACACTCTTGTTCATTGGACTTAAAGCATATCGGGGGATGGAGGGATGGGGAGGATGCCATGAAGGCTCTTGTCATCACCATGCACAGTACAAGTCAATGGATGATGGCTTGATTCAAGACAGCATGGAAGGTGAAACGGTACAGTCAGCATATAGGAGAAAAAATAATTAGCTGTGATTCTCCTATTTTGTGATGCTTAACTTGGAAAGCAAGTCCAAGAAATAAGTCAAATAAGAGAAAGCTTGAGGGTAATTTCTACCTGACTGGAAAATGTTCAACCTAAAAAATAAAAAATAAAATAAATAAAATAAAAGGGTCTCAAAAGCTGTAGGACACAGACTAGTGAGTAAAGCTGGAGAGAAACTTCTCGGAAGCAGATCTCCCTTCAAACCTCTTATAAAAATGCTAATCCTTTAGCTTCGTGCCAAGCAATTCATTTTAAAAGAGAGAGAGAAAAAAGTGAATTCTTCATCCCCGATACCACGTGAACTCATCAAGACACACCAACATCAAACAGTTGAAACATGACCAGCTTATCTAGTGGAAAACTGTTGTTTGAATAAGCAGCAGAACATCCAACACCCCCCTCCACCCTGACTACAACCCAGGCTCATTTCTCAAAACTATAAAGAGATCCAGCTGATACATCAAGGATACGGAGGCAGTAATAAGCGTGATCTCTACTGGCAACCTGAATTGTGCTCTGCTCACACACATTAATAACGGGCCTGGGACATGTGAGCCTTCCAGCTGCTTCCCTTCTAGAGCTGCGGAGGTCGGATGAGTCAGCATCTGGAGAGTCTCAACCACAGAAAAACATGAACATGGCTGCAGATCTGTTATAGAGCATAGAGGGCATAATCTCACCAAGTTCAACACTGACATATTAAGATCCAATAACCGTGAAAAGCTCATGGACCTAAATAGGTTTTATTATTATGGAAACCATTATGGAGTGGACGACTTTGGGCTTTTGAAAGAAAAAAAAAAAACACAAGATGTCACAGATAATCTCCAGTTACCTCCAGGGATGGGATTGTTCTTTTTTTTGCTAGTCAGGTTTGATTTATGGTGAAAGTGGTTTATTTTAACAATTTTCTAATAGTCTCTAGTGTGCCTTAAAGGAACCCTGAAGAATTTTTGCAGGCCTGTTTATTGCATGTGTCCTACTGAATGCAGGAACTAATAAAGCTAAATTAACTTGATCTTGACAGACGACTAAGTTTCAGGAAAACCTCTTCTGTTGCTTTAACAACATCAGATGAAGTCAAACAGCGCTGAAACCATCAGGGTGTAAAAAAAAGTAAACAAAAAACAATGCATAAATAGGTTATTACATGTTGAAGTTACCTAGAGCAACACGTGACACAAATCAAAATGTCCACACAAATGGCCATCCTTTCTCCTTGGCGCTCACTGGCTGTGTCTGTCGCGGCCTTCTAGTTTCCTAAAACCAATATTCCAATAAAGGTCGTGGGTGTTAACAGGTGGTTTGATTTGAATGCACTTCTGACTCGATTTGTTTTGAAAAAATATATTCTTCATTTCTTGTAAAAAATTAGCGACAAAATAATTACCAAAAATAATCTGCAACTTAGCCAAAAACGAAAGTAAACTTAATGTGACGTTTCAAGTACAAAAAAGTGAAAAGTGGTCAAAAAATCATTTACAATAAACCTCCCGTCCACACACCAAACATTTGCCAAACGATGCCTCCACCAAGCACTCGGTGTGTTTTTAATTACTCAAATTAATGGGAGGGTCTAACCAATTACCAACATAATCTAATCAATTCAAATATACAAATTAACTACAGATTTTGGATCTAAACTAACTTAAATAAATTCTAACTTTCCAAAATGGAAAACTAAATTAGTAGAAATTACAATTTGCAAACGTTACATAAATGGCCACAACAGTATCACTAAGGAAGACTTTAGATTTTATCTTTAGTGGTAGTGCCAAGACAGTCTGTATTGTGCATATTGACATGTTTTAAGGTGTATTTGGTGTTCATTTATTAAAGTAGGCAATTATGTGTCTTTAGAGGGGACTAGGAATGTGCAATATATATGGTATATGGTAGAAAGTAGGGGCTGCACAGTGACGTAGTTGGTAGCACTGTTGCCGTAAACACTCAAATATTGCAACATACTTCTCAATGACGCACACTTATAAGGAGAACACACATATCTTGCAAGTCTTTCCCATGTGATAACACAGTGGTTCGGTTCCCCAACTTCCTGATATCTGGATATCTCCAGATATCAGCAACGTTGGCTACGGCAAGGTGTTGACGTCATCACTGCCCTTAACTATGGTATGCGACAAAAGTAACGCTGAACAGAAAATACAAAGAGTAATACTCAACACCAAACTTAAACTATATATAAGGGTCTTTTGAAGATGGGCAGTTAGGTGCAGTCGCTCGGTGCCATCTTTACAGGCCACAGACCAAAACGAACTTTATCCTGGTGGTTTTGTTGTGTTACTGACTGCAGTGAAGTTAGTTTCGAGTTGGATATTGGATTTTCCAATATCTGCCGAGTAAGCGGCAATTAGCTCAATGTTGATCTGATTTATGAACGCTAATTTCGGCCAGCCATTCTCTAGCTCCCTCCTCAAGCGGTCGGAGGTTCACTTCACTGCAGTCGGTAACACAATAAAACCACCAGAATAAAGTTTGTTTTGGACTGTGGCCTGCAAAGATGGCACCGAGTAACTGCACCTAAACGTCCCACAACGTCTGATGCAGTGACGTGATGTTGGTTCCAAAGGTCTATTGGCCA
>NW_015112682.1:197407-206074 GCF_001443285.1 Poecilia latipinna | reverse complement strand
GATGATGATGATGATGATGTGGCTGAACACTTGTTTTCATCCACCCAACTTTAACCAGTACCAGGAAATGAAACCATTCTTACTTATACTTTTTCAATCAGATCTCACACTTTTGTAGAAATGTGGAAAATCTTTGTGTTTCTTTAAATGCAATTCTGCTGGAAACATTCCACACTGCCTATAGAGTGATATGTGCATTGTACATTACATATGAGATTTAGAAGGAAAATTTGCTGGGGGATCAACTATGACCTGTGTGACCTCCAGCCTGCACCGTCATGTCACACACCAACCAGTTCTTTAATCTTGGCTTTTCACACTGCGCCAAAGAAAGGCCGCTGCCTCGGCTTCCCTCTGCCTTTCTGACTCGAGGGTGCAATGATGAAGGAGATGGAGAATGAGGAGGGGTGAGCCGAGTGAGATAGAAAGAGGGAAGGTGACGGAGGAGAACGAGAGGAGTCGCTGTGTGAGTGATAAAGCGCCTCAGGCTGCCTTAATGAAAAGCCTCTCGTGGCGATGGAGAGATTGCCTCTGGAATGGGCTGCTGATGGGAGAAGCCACAGTTTGGTTCAAAATGCAGACTAATTAATGTGTTGAAGGGGCTGAGGTGACAGGGGGGAGATTAGAGCTACTCACAGTGCAACCTGAGCTAAGGATAGCTGGACAAGTATGCTTTACATTCAGCATGAAGGGGAAAAACAACATGGGATTTATAGGAAATGGCTTAAATGTTTCCACTATTACTGTTTACCTGCAACAGTCTTACAATCAGATTACAAAACAGCAGATGCACAAACAGTGTGAAAGATTGTCCATCTAAAATGCAGGCTTACACAAATGGCGTTTCTATGGACTTAACCGTAAACAGCTGCTGCCATTAGCTCTTTTCCTGAGAGCATTTTATGAAGCAGAAACATATCGTTAGTGCCTATAGCGCACTGTGTGGATTAGTTATATAAACTGAATATACTCCCAGGAACAACAGCTCTCCAAAGTGCTCGAACACATAAAAGCAAAATTATGTGGCTGGCTGGACACACCAGAAAGAAGACTGTAATATGACATTTGTTTTATTGAATCAAGATACTGAATGAAATACTGGTGTATTTTATGTTCGTTCAATAATGAAAACTTAGTTTGTTTATGATAAAATGTTTTAAAATGTTAAGGAAATTTCCATATTTATGTGTTTGACAATCACTGGGTCTTAATTCATTAACAAAAACAATTGGACTCTTTTATAACAGAATTTTATAACCTTTTTATTCAATAATTTGTCTTAAAATCTGTTGCAGCTTTAGCGCCCTTTATATTTCTGCCATGTTTTGATTTTATTTCTATTTGCTCAAGTTGAGTTGGAAACAATGAATGAGATTATTCAAATATCCTTTTAATCAAATGTTAAAATATTTACATATATAACTATAGTGAAATAATAAACAAATCACACACAATCAATTTCAGTGTAACTTTTGTTTGTTTTCACATTCATTTTTATAATACAATCTTTTTTTAAATAAAAAAGGCAAAGATAAACTGGAACATTATGCACACATTTTACTCTGTTTAATGAAACTGCAATCTATAAAGGCAAGTTGATGTATTGAGGGACCTCACTTTAAAAGCGAAGATCATTACTTAACTGAAAGGACTGCATTGAGCATAAAAGTCAAAACTTATTTGAAGCTGCCATTTGTTTATTTAATCTTTCTTTCATAGAAGCTATCTTGGCATACCAAATAGTGAAGTTATATTTTTAAGCCATAGGAGGAGTGTAGGACTACATAGTTTATGTTTCCAATAGTACTTGGATAAAACAGGTTCCAATCACATCTCTCCCTAATACCAGTCACTGCATCAGAATAATCACTCATACCAGAATAATCACTCCTCTTCAGGTCTTAAGACACAGGGGAAATGTGTCTTGGTGCAATTGTTTGTAAAGGTGTGAATACATGAGACAACGATATTATTCAGGTGTCAGGGTAATTAAAACATAATTAAATAATGCTACTACGGTAAAAAATATGAATAAACCATTCATGCCATCATCCACTGATGACACAAATATCCAGAAAAATGTTCAAGGTTTATTTTTGTTATTCCACTATACACCTGAGTAATCAGGAAACCAACAATTCACTTCTGAGTTCAGTAACCTGTACAAGTTATTTCACTCTTGCTGTTTTCAAAGGCTTGCTGCATCTGCTGGACTCATCTGGAGGGAGAATCTGATAATGTGGGAACTCCGATCTCCTGGGTCAAAAACACTGATTTGCTCCAAGGTGAAAATACTAAAATGAACACCTGTGTCAAAGTAAATCAAAGCCTCGGAACAGAAAGGAGCGGAAAAGTGACAGGAACAAATATGGGAAAAAGCAAAAAGTGAGAGAGAAACTCCAGCTGATTGGACACCTGGAATGACAGACGTGTCAAAGGTCATGAAAAAAGCTGTCAACCTGTCACTGCTTTGGCTCTTCAAAGCCTTAACGTCGTCTTACATCATGCGGGCTGACTGAAGAAAGAAACTTCTGAAAGTCACTGTCTGCCCCAGTTATTTTTATATCCTTCATTATCTGCATTATCTTTTATCATTTCAGCTATGCAAAATAACAAGCTGCTGAGAGGCAAAAATCATAATTTCCCACAGGACTGACAATATAGCTGCACCTGTGTCAAACAAATGCAAGGGAAATTTGTGAAAGTTGAACTACATTCTACTGGCAACCATCAATCGCCAGCAGCAGAAAATACCACGGGAGGGTGTGAGAGAAACTAATAAGCTAGTGGCATTTAAGTGGCAATTCAGTAACATAAACAGGGGATCTAATTGACCACACTTTTAGCGGTGAGTGTATTCCAAAAATATTAGAAAACTGTTCTAATAGGGATTCATAACGACAACTTATTTGGTGAACAAATCTATATTTGGCAACCCATAATCACCATCCAAAAAAAAAACAAAAAAAAAACACACACACAACAGCCCTTTCCGACCGAGGAGGTAATTTTATTCATTGAGACAAATAAATTATTTTACCCCAGTGCAATTTTAAATGCACTGGAAAGTGATGTATTGATGCATACAAACTCATATTGAGTAAAGATGTAGATTGGTGTAAGTTGATTTTAGTAATTTGTTTTATGAGACATAATTTTTCATAACAAAAGCCTGGCCTTTGTGCAGACAGCTTAAACTATCATTGAAATTTTATTATCTGTATTGCAGATAATGGCATCATTAGTCTATGCTTCATCACGGTGGCAATGCAGCAATATTTTATTTTATTGATAAGCTGGAGAATACGCAGTGAGCAACTGCAAGATGATTTTTTTTTAAAATGTCTCCAAGGTTAAAAAAGTAAAAAGGAATTCCAGAAAATCTTTTTACTGTATCGTAGTTTTCACTACAACACACTACAATGATTTCTAGTTTTTACTGATTATGCATTACATGGCCATAACATTCTGACCAGAGACACATTCAGTGAAAAAACATTGATTTTCTCATTATCATGGCTCCTGGTAATGGACAGGATATATCTGGGAGAAAGTGAACTCACTGCCCTTGAAATTAATGCGCGAGAAGGAAAGAAATGGCCAAAAGTAAGAACTTCAGAAACTGACAGTACCCTTGTTAGGATCACTTGGCAGCTCAGAAATTGCTCCAGCTCTGGTGGAAAAAGGTCCAGTGGATGTGGCTCAGTATGACCATAAACTGATCACAATAGGATCATAGGGAAGCAGTGAAGGGCAGCGTCTGCAAGGTCTCAAGTGACAACAGAGGCCAAATGAGGATCAAAACCGAATAGCACTGCAATGGATGAAGGTTATTTTTGATCTCATAACCTTTTAGTCTTCTTCTAGTCTTAACTGTGGCCCAAGTCCACCGGTTATCAGGGGAACCAGAACGTACTGAGCTAATGGGATCAGACTGGGATCAGACAGTGTACTGAAAAACAGGCTTTTGCAACCCAGGTTAATGTTACTTGGGGGGGGGAGGGAACATTCTTAACCCATTATCAGAAATAAAGACACCTTTTTAGATGGAAAATAAAGGGTCAAAAAAGATTAGAAGTCAAGTTACCTTCTGTTTAAGCACTTAGGATTGACTGGGAATCTGCACCACTAATGAACATGACCTTCAACAACGCTCATGTTTGTAGCACATGTCAAAGTAACATCCCCAGGAATGGCAGCTCCCAAAGGTTCCAAGAAGAATATTGACTAAAGTATCACACTGCATGTTTTCTGATCTACTCAATACTGAAGGGGAGTAGCTTTGATCTTAGGACTGTTAGGATTGATGTCTAATCTCCACCATTTGCTGAATATCTGCCGTCTAAGATCACATTTATGGAGGGTACCTTGACGGGTTTCTTGCGCGCTGACTCTGCCTCATTGTTCTCAGCCTCCTCGTGCTCCTTGCAGCCTTGGGGAAGGTTGGAGTAGTTGGCCAGGCTGCTGAGAAGAGACGACACCATAGGACTGGTGTCCATCTCCTCCTGTAGAGACACCAATACATGGATACCATTAGTTAGCAGTGGTGTGGAGATTCTATTAATCAATGGTGTATAACTGCTGACTTGATTGATTCCTGGGTCATCTTTCCAAGAGCAAGAGAAAGAACTCACACCATGTTCCTTATTAGATCCAGAATCCCACTGAGAGCAGATTGTAAATACATTTGTGCAAGGCTGTGGTAAATTGCATTGTTTAGGCTCTTTCCTGTAGCAGTGTAAGAGTCACTTGTATTAACACAAGGTTCCCATATGCCCTTCACACAATAACTACCCTCATTAATCGATGTCAGGGGCCCTTTTCAAAAACTAAATAGTGAGAATGAGTAAATCCTGCATCCAAGAGTCAATGCTGAACATGTGTATTAAACTTCTGAGTGTGTTAGTGTGTCTGCACAGAGTAGATTTTACCTCAAACAAGGCCATGTTCTTGCCATCATATTGCTGGCTCTTTTCAGCGGCAGCTTCACTGCTGTTGATGAAGGGGCTGCTCTCTTTGGGGTTACTGTCACCTGAGAGAAGCAACACATATACAAGATCCTTTTAGACTGTACTGCAATAAAACAGACGAAAAAATGAGCAAACCCACAGGGAGATTAATGCAAATTCAGTTTCTTCAAGTTACATTAAGCTTTTTTTTTCGGGGAAACGGTACCTTTCAAAAGAACACATACTTTAAAGGAGATTATTTTTTTCTGTTTAAGTGCAGAAAGACACATAATGTTTAAAGTACAGGATGTTAGCCAAGAAAGGACGGGAGGCTTGTCATCTCTGTCAGAGAGGCAAAGAAACAGAATGAAAGCTAATGGACTGTGCAATTGCAATATGTGCGGTGCTATATATCCCATATGTCCAAGACTAGAAAATCTCAATCCGCCTCATGCTACACTAAAAACAAGACTGTCCCAAGTCTAAAAACGATTACCACTGAAACATCACAAGCAATCCTTTCCAGCTTCTTTGTCAACAAAACCCTGAGAGGACGAAACAGAGTGATGTTATTTTGGGTGACAGCTAGCTTAAGGCATCAAGGCTCGATGTAGTAGCATCTGTCCACAAGTTCCCACGCCCAAACCGAGAGCAGGTCTGAAAACAAAGCGAAAAAAAAAGTGACGGAAGGTTATAACTGGCTCCCTGTAACCAGTGGGTTGCCTATTTGAACCTTCACTCTGTCGTTGGGGAAGGCACTTCCCCCGCCTTGCTCACTGGTGATGGTCAAAGGGCCCAGCAGCTCAGAATGTGCAGCAGCTTTGCCTCTGTTATTCTGCCCCAGAGGCAGCTGTAGTTTACCATCTCTGGGGCTTACCTCTGGCATCAGAGGATGTGTGTATGAATGGATGAACGACTGATTGTTGTGTAAAACGCAACAAATTTGATAAAGTGCTATGTAAGACTTTTACCATTTGTGATTTTCAATCCATGATATCATAGACACAATCAATGGCCTTGATAACACCAGTTCTCCAGCACTACTATATAACACATCTGATGCTTAGTTGGTTCCTTTACAACCATAGCTCTTGCTTTCATTTGTTGGCTACATGTATTTATTGGTAGACTTAATTAAGGTAGATGTTTATTTTGCTGGAATTGCACAGGCTTTATTATCTCTTTAATTAGGCACCAATTTTAACTCAGTAGGTACCTTTGTTTTGTATGCCACTGTGTGGCACTCATAGATGTAAAATGACTTGAAAGAGGTCAGCTTAGTTTCTGATGAATGTCAGATTATTAAAGTACAGTATGACTCTTCAAAACCAATATTAACCAAATACTTAAGCCCTAAAAATCAAAACTGACTTGTACTGTACCCCTTTTTTATGTTTTTAAACACAATTTCAGACAAATGTTGCTTTCTCAGAATTAAAACAGAAAAATGCACACATTTTTGTATGTGCTTCCCAGTCAGCTTATTTGACTTTTTATTTTTTATTTTTTGTTAAAGTAACATCATGTGCATTGTATAAAAGTTAGAGTTAGACCAAAATGTAAAAGGAGAAAAAAAAAATGTTTCTTTTTTTTTTCTTGGAGAACTTTATTAACCATCTGGTCATATTAAAATACACTTTATGTGGAATAGAATAGAATCAAGCAGCTGTGAATAAACAGCAATAGGCCAGGTTGCAGATGCTATCTAATGACACAGATGGTCTGTTAACAAGTTTATGTTTAAAAAAAACAAAAAAAACAAAAAAAACAAAAACGTTTTAATAAAAATTTGATGAATAAATGAGGTTAGTGTTCATTTTAAGGTGGTAAACTTTGAACATCATTTAGTTTTTACCTGTATGAACTGAACTGTTAAGTGTGAACTGTGACAACACTGACCCCGTCATCAATCAAACCGTCAGAAAGCACCACAGGTGCTGAGGATGAATAGAAATCTCATAAAAACTGCGGTATTACAACTAGTCTGAGTAGAATGATTAAATTCAGAAGCACTTTGTGCAGCACAAATGACAAAGGTCTTGGTCTGAAGGTTGCGCAGTGTCAACTGTCTCATTTGCACCTTCCAGCATAACTTGAGGGAGACAGCAGATTGCTCTCCCTCTGGCTCTTGGTCTCGTCTTGGACTGAACACTGTGAGACTGAGTTATTTATAGCCAAGTTGCTGCAGCCATGATGTCGGAGCAGCGCTAACAGACGGCACGCCGTTGTACAGAGACAACGCAATAGGGCCACTCAGACAGAGGGCACACAGAAAAGGGGGCAGCGTTGAAGGATCCTTTAAAGAGCGCAGAGGCGAGAGAATTAAAAAGGTGGCAGTGGGGTGAAGGAGGTGAAAGAGGAAGAATGCAGATGAAAAGCTGGAGGGACACAGATAGATGGTGAGAGAGTGAACTGGGAAAGGGAGAGCGATAAAGGCTTGGGATGAAACGGGGAGTCGCAGAGGGACGGTAGAGCCACACTTCTGTCTGGCTGTAAAATGTAAAAGCTCCTGCAACATTCAAGTTTCAGTTCACTCTGACCTGCAGGTTAAAATAAACATGGCTGGTAAAAGGGAGACTAAAGTGTCCTGCAAAGGGCTGAGAGAGCATGTGGATTATTTCATTATTTTACCCTCCGTTTCCATCATCTGTAAATTACATCTATAAATAAATAAATGGATGGATGGATGGATGGATGGATGGATGGATGGATGGATGGATGGATGGATGGATGGATGGATGGATGGATGGATGGATGGATGGGAAATAATAGAGTGGACCCCAACCTATTCACAATTCAGTATTTGTGGAAAGCAAGCCTACTTACAGATTTTTTCATAGAGCATATTTGAAATATTGGAAAGAAAATGCAGCCTGGGAAGGTGAAATATTTTGCAGTTCCACTTCACATGCTTTTGGCTGGTTCTGCAAGGCAACCAATCCTGGAGCAGCATTCATTTTCCTTGGCGGTGATTGGTTGTACCCCCAAGAGTGGAGATATGGAAAACTGCAAACATGAGCTTCTGCGGGTGTTCTAAGACAACTTCTACTGTGCATATTAATACATATCGGAGTATTTTTGGTGTTTGAATTGTTAAAACGGGCCTGCACACATTTTTTTTTTTTTTTGGGTGGAGGGTGGTGGGGATCTGAAGCATCTGCTGACTTTAGCTATTCATGGATGGCTGAGGTCTATAATCTACAACATGCACAACTAATTCTTTCTAGTCCACATCAATATGCCTTTATCAAATTACAGTGATTACTGATAAAAACATAAAACCTAAGCAAAATAACTCATTGTGTTGCAGTCAGTGCCGGGATTAAGTTATAATGCCTTGTGAACCTGCAAGTATCGACTAAAATTCAGCTGGTGAAATGACTAAATTTAAAAATGTGTGATAACACAGTGTGTGTGTGAAAGGCTAACTGAAGGCTAATTGAAACCTTCAGTGTATTACTGTACAACACTACACGCACCTCTCCTTGTAGGGCAAAATGGGAACATTTTACAGGTTTTTGACAAAAATCTCATTAAAATTTCACCATAAAAGGCATTCAAATTTCTGAATGTATGTGTAAAAGGCTTAAAAGCGTATAAACAGAGCAGTTTTGAAAGGACTAAAAGGACAAGTGTTAACACCTAGAAATGCACAGACCTGTGGGGGGGGGGGGGGGGGGGGGGAAAAAAAAAAATTTTTTTTTTTTTTTTTTTTATT
>NW_015112682.1:124553-194230 GCF_001443285.1 Poecilia latipinna | reverse complement strand
ATTCACATGGGGGAGAGGGGTCGAGGTGGGGGGGGGGGGGGGGGGGGGCAAGGCACAAAGACAATTATTCATTGTTATTGGTTAACTCTACCTGAATCATTTCTTCTTATCTAATAATTTAAATCTCCTCCTTCAAGGAAAAAAAATTGATTCCCACTTTTTTGGGCAGTTCTGAGACCAGTTTTGCCCCAAAGCAGCTTATCCATTCTCAGACTGATGGGATCTCTACAACAATGGCTCCTCGCTATCAAAGCCTCTATATATGGTTGAAATTCAGAGCTTCACCACTCAATGAGTGTCTCTCTGTCTTCGCAAATCCATCATGAAATCACTAAAGTTTCACTTCAGAGATTTTTTTAATAGTTGGTGCTTAGTGCACAGAGGCTTAAACAGAGCTTACTGTCATTCCATCAACAAAATGAAAGAATTTTCCTTTCTGGGATTGTGTGTGTGTGTGATTTACGTGCCCATCGTTCTTTTATGTAGATATCACATCATCCCCAAAATAATGTAATATCAAATGACACAAAGTGAGTCTCAAGTTAGATTGTGTTTTATTTCAAAATACAGCAAAGGTTTTGTAATAATCAGTATTACCATCAAAATTGCTATGGATAATGAAAGTTTTAGTTTTAAACTATCTTACTTCAGCTGCATGCTTAAAAATCTCATTTGCAGAGGTATGTGCTTCTATCAGATATAAATTGTTCAAACCTTGACTTTTAATTCTGGAAATAATCCTGTGAGGTCTGCATGCAGTGGATGTGAACCCCAGCTCTGATTTATCATCTGGTTTTCAGTTGAGTCCTTTTAAGTCATCTTAAATCACAAGCAACTCAAATCATTCTAGGCTCTGCAACAGTAAAATGTTGCCTTCAAACACCCTGTGTTGCTTTCACTGCCATTATCAAATGTCTATTGCCAGTGACATGCATTTTCCGATTAATAGATTTTTTTCATAGAGCATTATGAAAATATCTGAAAGAAAATGCAGCCTGGAAAGCTGAAATGACAAGCTGCAATGCTACTTGACACTATTGGCTAGCATTCACAAATCAGACAATCAAGGAGAACCATTCATTTACCTTGGCACTAACAGGCAGCTACCCCCAAGAGCAGAAATATTCACACTAATGATTTTGTATACAGTATTTAATCCCAGATTTTTACTTGTATAAAAATAAAAGAAATAAGGATTTAAGATCATCAAATTATGATCCAAGTTGACCTTCAGGTAATAGATAACTATAAATTAACACAATACGAGATAACTACCTGCATAACTTCAGCTAAGTGGGTAAAACCTTTATCTTTTAGATTTATCTTTTATCATAAAGCCTTGAAAAACATTAATATCCGTTGAACCTTTTCACATTTTGCTGGATTACAACCATACGTTTTAATGCACTTTATTTTGATTCCATATGATAGACCAACATATAGTTGTTCAAAGTGATTTGCAGTGTTCATGAGGGTCAAAAAGTTACATTTTAACCTGCCACTCTTCCATAAAGGATTGAAGTTCTATGGAGTGCATGATTCATGCTGACAGATTCTTATTCCTGAACGGGATTTCTGCAGCTCCTCTGGAGTAAGAGGTTGCAGACTAAACAGGGTGGAATCCATTTTCCACATTTCTCCTCTCTGCCCTCTCCATTTACACTAATACACATTCAAAAAAGTTCAAGGAATAGCACTTTAAATGTTTAAGTGTCAAGTAAAATGTCAGGGGAAACAGGTGAAGGCCTGTTTTGCAGCTCAAACTGCAAAACAGACAAAAAAGGAGCCATGGAGAATAATTTGGTGAGAACTATTTTACTTTGCTTTATTGATCTTTCCTATGAAGTGGTGAGGTGGCGACACTCACAGCTTTTGCTGTCTCACCCTGCCTGCACTGTGTCACACAGTCTTTGTCTCTGAGAACTGACCCCAAGAGGACGAGCCAAAGAGCTTGATGCTTATTCTTGAGGAGCTGACTCAACACAAGCTCTGGGGCCACTTGTTGGTTTGGCACATGCATTCAAACAAGTGCGTGTGTATGTGATGCTGCACGTGCGTGTGATTGGCTCACACCCTGTTAACTGTGCGGGTACAGCAGCAGAGGAGCATCTGCGGCCAATTAATCTCAGCCTGGGAACAAGCGGCTGGATTTCAGCCATCTTGTATGAAAACATAGACTATGGCTGTGCTGTTGAAAATAGTAAGAGTTTGTATCCAAAACGTATTCATAGATACTTCATGTGTGAAATTGCACATACAACATCCCTTTTCACAGTGTAGTGAGTTTACACTACTTTAAGTGACAGCAGAATTTAAAAGGAACATAAATTATTGAAACCAAGAAGAAGTTGGATTTTCTGGCGATGTTTCCCTCCAGTGTTTTGTTTCCCTCCAGAGACCAATTAACCTAATGGTAATGCTTCTGGACTGCAGTAGCAGGGAAAACATGCAAAATCCATGCAGAAAAATCCCAAGTTGGGATTTGAACCTGGAACCTTCTTGCCGAAAGGCAGATCCCTAGTGAAAAATTATACACAAAATGTATGAAAGTGTCGTGGCAGTTAGGGTGTAGAGCTCATGTGGGATAGGTATTCCCTTAAGAGCTGGATTTTGAGATGAATCTTGCATGTGGTTTGAGATGAAACTCCTCTCAACATCACTCCTACTTTTCCCTACGCAACATTCCCCATTTATTTATAATGATGTAGTGGAGGTTTAATTTCCTGAGCATTTCAATCACATGTGATTTGCCTTTTTAGCACAGACATAATGCACAGAAGAAATAAATAGCAGGAGGGTACAGTTACATGACTACATCAGCCCACACACTGTCATAAGCAGATACGCTATGCTCTCCTTCCACCGATTGTTGCTCCAGCTGCAAATCAGACACAGCCGCCTTGTTTTAATGTGATTTCACTCACTCTGTTTTCTCTCTAACTTTTTCTCTATTCATTTCTCTTCATTTTGCCTTGTGCTGTGCTCTCTTATTTACAGTTTTTATGTCAACAACATAACTATGAATATCTACATGAAACCATTCAGTTCTGATTGTGTGCGGTGGGGCCGAACCTGCATGCTAATCAGTATTCAGTTGAGCGCTTCAGGCGCAGAATGAATTTTAATGCAGCATTGCCTCACAGGGTATGACTTTGACACAGACCCTTCTCTGCAGCCCTTAATTTCCAGCGAGGTCCTCTTTCCTGATTGGGTTTTAAACTGGTGGCATCCGATAGGCTGAGAGCCAATAGACGGACGGGGATTTCTATTACCATGTCGTAGCATGTTGACTCTCCCTGCTCTGAATGTTAGTGATTGGTGTCTCTGAATTAATTTTCTTAAAATCGTGATAAAGAATGTTTTAGAAATGCCAAAAACAATGATTGTTAAAACATATATTTGGGGAACCAAAACTGACTCTAGCTCAGAATTTCACATCTTCCTTTATCCTACAAACACTGTAAGACCAATACAAAACAATCACTTTTGCTGATAATTATCATTATTAAATAAATTGGGGTACGCCATAATTAGAATGAGCAGGACCAGATTTAATTAGTGTTAGACATTGGAGCTGGTATCTCACGGTACATTAGCTGCAATACTTTTAGAGGCAGTAGACTCTCCCAGTGGATGGTTCTCAGTTGATTATTCAACTTAAGAGGTTAGAAAGTGTGAAAATCGTCACAATAAATAAACCAGGATGTCTTGTAAAATGCCCTCCTTACACACATCCCCACTTTCTGCTTTAAAATTCACTCTAGTCATTGCTTGTCCCTCTCCTCCAACAACTGTGTGCTGTAGCGTGTTTAAACTTTCAATCGAAGAACCTGCGCCTGTTCGCCTGTCCATGGACATTAACTTAGAAAGAAAAGTGACAGGCAGGCGGCAGGCCGCCTGGCGTGAGGTGCAGCTAATGTGTAGCCATGTAAAGCCAGCCACAGTGAGCCCCGGTGGAGCCTGGCTATCAGACTTCCTCAGGTTGTAGGCTAGCTTTGGGAGAACACTTTGTGCCCTGTCAGTCAGCTGCACGCCTCCTGCATGCATACGACCGCCTGCGGGAGTGACTTCAGCTAGCTGCTGTAATTGGTGAGCCACAGAGCTGCAGGGATGAAGGAAATAGATGAAAAAAGAAAGAATTGCGTGGGAGGAGAAGAGAGAGTGAGAGCAGCAGGGAGGAAAAAGAATAGAGTGCTAGGGAGAGTGATTGAGAGTTGGGTTGGGGAGGATTATGCCTGGTGGGGTAATTGGTTGAGGAGCAAAGGTTCCTCACACCTGCTATCTTTGACTTTTTTAAGCAACCAATGCAACAAATTGAAGTAAGATGGTGGGGGAATCAAAATCCCATGTAAGGCACTGATGTATTTTAATAAGGTCATGGCTGTGGTTTTTTAACATTAACAGAATATTGACAAGTATTTGAGCACATTTGTAATGGCAGTGCTGCTAAAAGTCACGTTTATACTATTTTCTGGATAGGGGCACTCTTAATGAAATCGGACATAAAGGAGTCCTGGATGAGTTGGCGAGTTAGGCATCCAACCACCAGCATGTAAACCAGGTGGTAGAGTTGTTTAACCCTTGTGCTTGCGAGGACTGAGACAAACGTAGAGGACTGTAGCAAATGATACAAGTTTTACATGTGTGGGGTCTGTTGGACCTCATTTCTAAACACAAGGGTTAAAGAGTTAACGGGTTAAAGTGTGCGACTGATCGTCATTTCACCAGTTCTGCAATTTTCTTGTTAGTCAATGCTAGAGGTCAGAATCAAAGGACAAATGATCACATTTGTTTTTGCTGTCCAGTCTGTGCTGCCACTCCCCTGCATGTGGTCATATTCTGCCTCCATACATATCCTAAACTTCCAAGTAAGGCGGGAGACAATTTTTCCAAAAGCCCTGAAGAGAACACATGGAGGGCACGTCCTCTCCAGCTCACCTCTCTCAACACTTTCCCTCATTTATTTCACTGCCCGATCTTCACCCCACAGGTGTGATATCACATCCCCTGTGGTCGACTCACTTCCACACGTCTACACCTTCTCCTTCCCACTTCTGTGTTCTGTGACCTTCCTCTCACCTCTCGATTCCAGGTATAAAAAGGTATTTTACTCCAAGAAATTTAAAAGCCAACACACTTGATGTGGATAAATCCAGTTGAAACTAAATATGTACATAAACTCAATACAAAATGTATTGATGACAGTCTGTAATTAATTCATTTCATTTTAATCAAAAACTATCAAAAATAAGCAACACTTTAAATTTAAAATCTCTTTTTGCTGGTGAATTGTTGAATAAATGGAGATATGAGCTCAATAACAAATATACTTATCGTTTTAAATCTGTTACTTAGGTTATTCAACCATCAGATTGGTGCAATGTGCTATTACACCAATACAACTTTCAAGTGTTTTCAGGAATCCCTGGTCAGTCATGTAACTTCTGACATTAGCGTTGGGGATGTCTATGCTTGATGCAACATGTTTAGCACTCAGATGCTACTTTAGGCTTAAATAGCTTTTGTAATGGACTAACTCTTTTTTGCACAACCTGCACACATACATGGCTTTTCCAGTGTCCCATCAGATCATTTTTTGAAACAAAAATAATCCACAAATGAGCCAAAAGAAGCAGCTTTGTCATGTAGCAGTTTTGTTTGTGGATGTTGCTTGTGCGTCAGATGGACAGGTGTACCAGAAGCAAATAAAAGTTCCAGCCAGAAGCTTTCTGTTGATTTTGATGTTTATATTGTCACACAAAAAAGTCGTGTGTTTAAAGTGTTTTTATTTTTTTAATAGATCCACAGGTGTGCCTCTACTGAACCTAAGTTAGCCTATCATAAGCCTCCAAAGCCATGACATCATCACCTTGGGTTTCCCACATTGTTTAAAATCAAATACAAATAATTTTTGTTAATTTTATGAGGGGGTGACTCTGTTAAGTTAACAATTCATCAATTAATACTTTTCATTTTTTTGACCACTGTTAGAAAACAACCTGCACAGCTTTGGTGTTTTTTTTGATGGAGCACCGAGTATTTAGAAATGCATAAAAGTAGAAAACCTTTCTTAGACTTTGACTAAATTTCCAGTTCAGTTCTGAGTTGTTTGCATGATCTTGTAATGCCTGTGTGAGCTTTCTGAATGCATTTTGCCCTCCTTGCACTTTCTAAAAATTCATGTTTAATTAGCTAGTCTGGATGTGACTACAAGCATGCATGTGTTAATGTGATTTACGAGTCACTTTTGCAGGGTGTGCTTTTGTCCAATACACTGGAGATTCTAACATCCCAACATAATTTCAAAGGCTTTTCACTCTCTTGTTTATGGCTGACTTAAGGCTTACTGGTTAATAAAATTGAAATCTTTGGTTGATCCCAGCTGGAAAACATAAACCCTGCAGACAGTTTGTGTGGTTCTATTGGACTTTAAACCTTACTGTTCTAACCCCATTAACAACCAAACAATGCAGCACTCAGGGGTATCTAAGCTGCAAAGGTTTTCCAGTATTCAGACCAACTGACGAGGATGCAGCTAAACACTCTCCTGCAGACTGCAATTAAAACTTCAGTGCTGATGTGCCAGGCAACTGCACGACATCTTACTGCTTCATAATGAGAAGAGGCAGATTATGTAACGCAGACCAAAATGACATCAGTGACGCACTCCGCCATCCTCTCTAGAAGTCACAGCCCAGCCTGCACGGTGAGGATAAATCTACGTCAAACTCATTTGCAAGGAACTAAAAGCAAAAACAGCAGCTATACTACATCATTAAAAAGCAACAACACCAACAGCCAGTTGTGTCAAAGTGCTGTTCAGGCACCTTTTTAAAAGTACCTATACTCCTTACCTGGCTTTATCCAAGGGGAAATACGTCTTCCTATGGGGCAATAACACTGAACACAAAGCCAGGGCTGGTTTAGGTCAAAGCAGATGCATGTATAGATATACATTTCAAGACCTAAATCTAATTTAGATTCTGTGTCAAGATATGAGGATTGACGTTACAGGCACAATCATTTTGTCTGACTATTTTTGTAAAGAAAAATTCCAGTTTCTACAAGTTCAAAGCTGGTAGAGACCAAAAGTTTGTTCTACAAAGCATTGACTCAGACAAAATATGAGAATTTTACAAAGTACTTTCCATTGTCTGAGTCTACTTGCTTTGCCTCAGCAGAAGTCTGACATTTTAAAAGAAATGAAAAGAAATGGACACACGAAGAAGTGAGGTGGGAGTACAAGATGGTTCATAATGAGCTCAGTTTACAGCCTATCAGCTTCAACTGGAAACATAATGGAGGTGAGCCTACAGACTGAAACGCTGCAGACGACAGAATAAAATGAGACAGACAGAAAGAACTACACACTGAAAGACTGCTCCGTTTTCTAGTTTCTGGCCCCAGCAGATAAGACTACAGCATTCACGGGTTTATCAGGTGCCTTGGTACAGGTGCATTACCTGGACAGATTTCCAGTCCCATTTAGTGATAGTGTTTAGTATTTCTGAATCGGTGTGTACGAACCTTCACACTTGTGTGCTCATTTTGCCACATTTATTTGTGCGTTTCACTGCTCTGCCCAGAAACCCACAGCAAGGCTAGGGCTAATCTTGTGAGAGATGGGTGGATCTTAGTTGGTATTTCTAGACTGTGGGAGATAAATAAATAATGGAGCATAGGTTTGGATTTAGACCGAGATGAAAGGTTTAAAAACTGAGCTTTTTACAGCTATGCCCTGAGAGAGACGCAAAGTTAAGGAAAGATAAAACAGCACAAACAAAACAAAATCCCATGACCACAGAGGTGTGTCCACAAGCGGCACACCTTCAGTCCTTTCACTTTACAATATTAATTTTATAAAATATTTAAATGATATGAGCCAAAAAACAGCTGCCAGCTTTGGATCCCTTTCAAAAACATTTACAGCAGAGATTTGTTTGTGAGAAAATGTGCAAAAGAAAGAGAGAAGAGATTAAAAACAAAAGCAAAAAACAGGAAAAGTTGATACCAGCAGAGTGGGAGTTTATCTCCACTCTGGTGTCTCTTCTGGACAAGGCTGAATGACATTAAAAACTGTAAATTAGAAAGAGATAGTTGAATGGAAGGCCCTCTAGACAGAGGATTAGCAAAACAATTCCTACCTCCACCTTTTCATTTTATTCTTCTCATTTTCCCTCTTTCACCCTGACTGGTAGAAAGCCCTGTTGTCTGAAATTGATACAGTGGTTGTGTGTATAAACTGATTCCTGGTGGGCCAATAGACTCAAAAGACTAAAGCCTTTGATTACACCTATGAATTATGCATCTTGCACCACTGTGTGTGTGTGTGTGTGTGTGTGTGTGTGTGTGTGTGTGTGTGTAGGGGTGTGTGTATGGAACTGAGCCAGGGACTGCAGTGCTTGGCGACAGAGACTGATACTCCTTTGCCATTCTCCACGCTCCCCTTCTTTAACACACATCATCACACACACACTCCGCATGACTGATATGTGCCACATTCATACACACACCTTTATGCAGAAAGCCTACTTTTAACATCAACATGACTATTACTTAGTGCAGGCCATAATTTTGCTCTTTGAGCCAAAGTACATTGTTTTTCCATTTACCAAACACTAATCTTGATTTAAAAACACCAAAATGTTTGACTTTTAGTCCCTGAGATGTTGGATATTTACTCATCTGAGCCCAATAAACCTATTTTCTGTCTAAAGCCTAATGGATTAAATTGCATGAGTGCTATGTTTATTATGAGTCCAGATGGGATGCTAATGTGTGCAGAGAATTAGTTCAGTTTACAGATTTTGCGGTTAGAGATAATCCCAATGAGCTGCCAGCTTGGTGGACAGAAAACAGCAATGTGTTTAAAAGAGATTTCAGTATAATTATCTGACATTTTGTTTTTAAATTATTTTTAGCTGCTAGCAGTGGCATTTGGATATATTAACTTGAATAGAGAAGAACCAACCTTTAGATTTTGACCTTTTTATCTCTAGAGACTTTTTGCTTTCCTTATCTCTTCAGGTAACTAGATGAATTTTATGATCAGAAAAAATAAATTCTTACATCCAAAATAAAGTATCTTTCTCAAAATGATCACCTGGTTTCTCTGATTTATATGTGTGTGTAACCTTGACATCGTAATGCTACTATTCTTTTTGTATTAAGGCCATTTGTAGAAACATTGAACTCTTTTGCATGACAAAAAACAGAGATCATTGAGGTTAAACATTCTATTTTGTTTTTGTCAAACTAATTCATAAAATAATCAGATCATTACTAAAGTTCATGATGCCAGAACTGTGAATGTGAACTGCTTAGATTGAGTGTCACTAGGGAGAGGGAGGTCTGCATTACCAGTCTGTAGCTTTTACAGTTTGATCTCATATGAGTGAGTGATAGGAAATGTCAGCAAATCCAACTGCTGGTGAGATTTTGCTCTTCATAGTTTGTCTATTTTAAGCAAATTCTAAGAATTCAAGTTGGGATCAGAAGCCTTTAATTTATAATGACAGTTAGTTGTACTTACATTCTCAATCCCATGAGTAGTTAAGAGGAAATTGTTACAGTTTTGCCACTTGAAGGGCAGGACATGGAGAAGTACCGTAATATAGGTGTATGAGCTCTACGATATAAAATGAGAATGACTACTAATGGTCGGCACACTTCCTCTAGTGCACAAATACCAAAGATAATCTTTCACTTAGCGCTTAGTGATTTTTGCTAACTTTGAAAACAATTCTCCTACATTATGTTCTTCTGGATAAATTCTAAAGCGCTAATACTTGGCCATTTTGTGAACTTTCAGGTGAATAAAGTTCGACATCAGTGTCGATGTTTTGCTTATCGACTGTTAAGAATTCTTCAAGTTGTTACACATTTTATTCATGCTCTTATTTTGAAGTAGGGGAACACTGTTTAGGCTTCAATTCTGTTTCCTCTTGTCATGTTCTCGATTCATGATGCTCCATACGCCATCCTCCATACTTTTAAACTGAAGCCCTACTGCTGTCAACTATAAAATTGAAGCCACAAGGGAAAGGTCTATTCCAAAGAATCACTTCCTGAAGTTCAACTGTACAGGCAGGTGTGTAATAACAAATTTGACTCTGTTGAGGGGGATATACTAATATGTTGTGATACATGGTGGGTGTCATCAATTTAGCACTTTAGCACTAGGTTCTGCTAAATACAGTTTTGGTGTAGTGCTTAGCAGCATTAGCAGATCTAAGGTCTATGATTAGTTATTTAGGGTTAGTGTAACTAACTTTATGTTTAGCAGTTCCCACCACTGATGACCCCTAATTTGAGTAAATAGAAACTATCATAGAGAAAACATAGAAAGTATTTTTAGTTTTCTTGGTTTCTACTCGTCCACTCAACTCTCCCAACTTCAGACTGAGTGCACTCTCTGACACGCAGTCAACTGGTCGTAAGTTTTTATCGAATGACCTTCTGCTGACACCATTATATCACCACATCCATCCATCTTATCTGTCCCATATCGCCCATGTAAGGCCCAGGGGAGGTCAGGACTGCTGAACAGGAACAACCCTTCATTCAGGACTGAGGAAATCCCCCAAGACACTTGCTCCTGTACATATAGACAAATGAGCGAGGCCGGATGCTTTACAATATGCAGGGTATACAGCATACAGTATATACTGTAGCTGTTCGGATGCAGCATAGTCATACATTTCACTGACAAGTGAGGCCTCCTAGATGTCTCTCCATCTTTTTCTTTATTTTTGCTCTAACATGACTCTGCCTTTCTTTAGCACAGTAAAGTTCAAGGTCCAAAATTCAGTAGGAAAATAGGCAACAGATAAAAAAAGAAAGGTTAACTGCGGTGTTCTTGTCGTTGAAGAAAAATGGCTGAAGCATAGGGAGAGATAGAGCTTAGGATATGAGCTCTTGGGGAAACTGGTAAGGACATAGAAACTATGGATGAATCAACAAAGGGAATCCATTCAGACCAGACATGTGCTGCTATCAAGATCCAGCCCTCTGAGACACAATGCACCAGTCAATTTCGCCCCAACCACAGTTACAGTGAATAGAAGATGCCGTGTTTGAGATATGGAGCTGTGAGGTGTCCCAGCAGCTCAGCAGGGGACAGCACACACAAAGGCAGGCCTCTCTCACTCCGTTATGAGTTTGAATATCCTCTCTCCGGTTCTCTGGTGGTATTCATTTTTCCAGTCTCAACAGGAGGTGAAACAAGCTTAGACTTACTGCTTAATAGTTTTGTTTTTTTCCATCTCTTCTGCTCATTTTGGACACAAATAGAAGCTACATTTCACAAATAGAAGCTACATTTCACCAAAAGGAAACAAAGAAATAAAGTATGGTCAGTCTCACATCTGTGGCCATCATCAGCAGTGAGAAAGAACAATTCAGGGGGATTTGGTGAACTTTGTGTTAATGTTGTTTTCCAGAACTGAAGCAAAGCCAGAACTTGCTGCTGCAACATAACAAGCAATCTTTGCAGTTACAAGAACCATTCATTCAGCTTAGACTTGGCATAAAGACAGGATGAGATAAATCATAGGAGGATCTAACGTTACATAACTCAAAACTCGGTTGAACTCTTAATTTAATCTTGTACAATAAGACAACGTGGGTATGTAATGCTTTGTTGTTTTGGATTCAAAGTTTGACAAATGTTGTACAGCTGCTGAGGCTATTTAGTCTATTAGGTTTGCATCTGTTCAGCTTATTTTGCAAATTATCTGTCTGATAGTCTGTTTTCTGCTCCTTAGTATTGACTCATGAGCATATAGTGCATCCTCTATGTGGACTAAGCTCCTCTGGGGTGATTTAGAGTTTAGTCTGTGATGTTAATGATACTCTATGATCATTAAAACCACTGACATGTGAAATGACCAACCCTCTTCACCTCGTTTCAATCTAACATTGTGCTGGGAAGTATTAGGACTTAAGATCAATATTACTTTAACCTGTATCATCCAGATAAATGCTGCTGCACACCAAGCAACCTGCTTGTGAAAAGAATGCAACAGCATCATGCCAATGCAACACACACAGAAAAACAGACTAATAGTTGCACCACTAGATTCAGTAAATGAGCTTGATGGTTTGTATTCTGATGATTTTTTTAAACAATTTTGTTTACAGAGACATCATAATCCATTTTCTTTATGGCTTTGGTTGTGTATGGTTTTTGTTTCCCTTATATTTATCGTTTTTGGTTGTCGTGTTTTATTTTGGATATTTAAAACATCTTCCACTTCCAATGTGAAGTGTTTAGTGTTTAATTTAATTGATCTTTGTGAGGGTGAACTTGCATTATTATAACATCATCAATATATTATCTGGAAATGATCTCTCTCAAGACAACAATATTATTGTTTATCGCACTAATTCATGGGACAACTTACCATACAGCAGACAGTCTAATCCCATGTACCATTGTTACTGAATTTACAAGAATGTTTTATCAAATGTCGTAGCAATGACCAAATATTACTTTTACTTAGTCCCATGTTACAATATGCATACGCTCTGTGTGCACTGATGAAGATTCACTGACCTCAGCACCCAAAATGCTGTAGGAATCTGACATGGCATGAGGAATGTGGGCCTGTTTTTGAACATATTGATGATAATATTTTTTGACCATGGAGACCCTAGAAATTTATAGGTTGACATTAGGTGATGGATGCTTACATAAAAAAGTTAAAATCAGCAGACTTTAGAGCGTAAGACAACGAAGGTTTTACACTGTGAAGTCCCAATATAAGCAAACAGTTTATAACGTGAGCATATCTCAAATAACGCACTAACTGCATCAACAATACAGGACTTGATGTTTCAAGAAATCTTAATTTATGTTTAGGCTAAAATAAGATACATTTTCAGTTCATTAGGAAAGAAAATAAACAGAACAAAATATTCTTTTAGAAAATCCATGACATATAACACAAAATAACGCATTGATGTGTCTTCTTTAAAGTGTATTAGATGAGATGGAACAAGTCAAGTCAACAGAGGCCTAATTATTGGCCTAATTACAGAGATTGGCTGCAAAAAAAGGGGAAAAAAAGAACATGCAAGGTGAAAATGAGGGAAACACGTCATGCCCAGTAAGTTAAATATTCAGGTGGATCAATGGAGATCAGACTCACTTTAAACCAATCAACACTAAAAAGTAAGAAATGTAAATATGGACTCTGCACTTAACATTTCAAAACAGGTGATGTTTGATCATTTTATTAATGCAAATCTCCTGTTTATAAGAAATGGTAACGTTTTCAGATTCAGGATTTTTTCTTTTTTAATCCCCAAAAACAGTCTTGATCTGTTTTGAATAAAGAAACAGGGTAGAGAGAAAGTTTGCCTAGTATAATCCACAGTATATACTAAAGTAAACAATTTATTATGCATCTAGATAACTGTAAATCCAAAAAAAATCTTCTGCTAATCCTTTTTGCATTAATCCAGTTCACTACGTAATCCTCTGGGGTCATTTTGTTTAATGAAAATAAAACAAATTAAAACCCTTAAAAAAATACAACTGTAAATACTTTGCTGCTTTTTGTTTTATACCAGAGCAATGCATTTCCTGTAGGGTAACAAAACAGTGTGTTTTCTGTCATTTCATTTCTTTTACAATGCTACTGTTTTTAATAACCTGAAAGTTACTCAGATGTATGAAGGTGATTACTGTCTGATATAACATTGAACTGCCAGCAGTTGCAGCTCTGCACACACCCACCTGGGGATGAAAACGGGCCACAACAAGGGAATCTGAATTGATCAAAGGTCGTGTCGTTTGGTTGCTGATGTGACTGATGTTCCCTCTGCTGCAGCCCCAGTTCAATGTGAAGCAGTCAGCAGGTTGCTAATCCCCCTCTGTTCTTCCCGGTTGTGTGTATTGTTGAGCGTTTAACTAACCACTTCTGTCTGCTTTCTGTCGCAAAGGCCCGTGGGCTTCCCTCCATGAGTTATAACACCTTTTCAACAAGGAGTCGTTAACACGATTCGTATATGTGGGAATTGCTGACTGGACCACGACTTGTCCTGCAATCAATAGATAGAAGGTTTTTTTATTATGAATAGCTTATCGGTAATCAATACCAAGTAATAGTCAGAAGGCTCAAAATGAGTCTGAAAAGCTTTTAAGTCTTGGTGATTAAATAGTGATTTGTTTTATTCAAATATCTATTCTATTTATAAAGTTTCTTCAAACATTGGCACATTGTTTAAATTATATAAGAAACACATAGGAATTAGAAACCATCTTACCTCTGTTTGTGTGTGATATACATTAATAGATGATTTTAAAATAAGAAACCTTGTATGTAACAATAACACATAAAAAAGCAAAGCTGCTACACAATCTATACGAATCAGCTCTAACAACATATATAATAATCAGATCCAGAAAAGATAACTTACAAACTGGCGAAGGTCGTTATCCACACAGTTAAAAACACTGCATACGTACATTAAACAGGAAATTCAGGGGGAAAAAACAACATAATTTTGCTTATCTCATCACTCAAAACATTTGATAAAGTTCCATCAAGTCTAAGACTGATGTTGGTTTGATACATTTGAAAAATATATCAATTCACCAAAATTTTATTTTGCTTAATGTCTAACAGAACCATAAACATTTTATGAATCCATGCAGGAAAGGTTACGTGTTCCAGTTTTTTGAGACAAAATATTTCTTTGCATCAGCTTTGTGATCAATTGTTTGATTTTTCAAATCTGGGATCTTTCAACTGGACATTTATAAGCATCTCAACAAACTCTCATCTTATAACTACTAACTCAGCCATAACCCATTCTAAGGTTATTTACCTAAATTCCCTCAAACCATTTCAGTTTGCATAAGAAGCACATTGTCACTGAGTCTGATGAACTATTTTCTTTTTCAAAATGTTTGTAAATGATTGCAAATTAAATCAAGTTGTGATCAAAGTGTTATTTGTCATCATTAGTTAAATGTTGGGATGCACTCCAACTGTGATTAAAAGATTTTTATCTTATGATCTCAGGTGTGAAAGCCAAATTGCAAATAAATGGGCAGTCACCAAACACAAACAAGAAGCTTATACACTCTGCATTTATTTTTGAGCAACGTAAATGCTGAGGGAACTCATCTACACATTTATCTCTATTGGTAAACAATATTATTTTTCATTAGAAGAACTGCATTTTGTTAGACAACAGAAAATGATTGGCATTGAAATATACAAATTAGAACATAGTTATTAGAATTGTCATTTTTCTAAATAGATTTTAGGAAAAAGCAGAAGAAAGTTGTGTTTGTTTCCATTAAAAAGCTTAAAGAATAAAGATGTAAAGATGACTTGAGAGTTATGAGAAAACACCTTGATTGTCATATCTGATGTTTCAGGTGCAAGCATTCTGGGGTATATGAATAACTTCTCTGTTTTTATTTTCCAACATTTCAGGAATTTCTCTCATCAGCTTGGTGTGATAGTTAGTTTTTTTTTATTTTTTTTTTTTTTATTTCTCTTGTTTAAAGCCTTGTGGCTGTGCGGCGAACTGAGACCGTCCGTGAATTTTAGTGGTTTTTGTTCACATTCCACCCCTGCATGCTTACTGAATACAGAGTATCCCACTGTGTGTGGGCGCATGTCTGCGGTTGCATTCTGAATACCAAGAATTAATCACTGTATTCTTAAGGAGTGTGTGCATGTGTTAAGTATCTGTCTGTTTGTCCTTGAGTTTGATTCTGAATCCAGATTGAGTTAGGTAGTGACTAATGGCGTGTCCATTGTTGGCTATCCACCCAACTTCTTCCTAGCCTGTCTGACTGATGGGAGGGAAACACACTCCTGCTGAATAAAACATGAATTCAGATCACTGTCAACACACACAAGCCACACAGGCAGGACGACATGACAGATGTGTGTGTGTTAGAGGCAGTAACAGCTCCTTCATGAGTTTACATCAGACACATCAGTTATTTTTGGCACAAGATGTTTATATTTGTGTCTTTCTTCTTATTTTTTGCAAAAATTAATTCAGCCTTTTTTCTCAACGGCTAACAAATTTGCCAAACAGCCTTCTTACTTTCATTGCAATCAGAATTTTCTACATATGTTCGGAGAATTTTTTGTTCATATTTTGGCATTTGATGTGCGCAGTGGATCTCACAACTGTAGACATGCCGATTAAAATTATATTTTTTTTCGTCATGTAAAAATTAGACACATCAAATAATAATAAAAAATCAAGTAAAATTTGATAACTCATTAATATTTTTTTATGACTTGCAATGTGAGAGCTCAGCTGAAAAAAATCCAATCTCTTGAAATTGCGGGGCTGTTGCTGAAGGAAGGATACCAAGGAAGACACTGATTATAATTAACCAACTTCTTCATGACTCTTTTCTTTATTTTCATTCATTTCATTACAATTTCCACAAACTTTAGCATCTCAGATACATTTGAGTTCATCAAAGTCAATCATGGAGCTACTAGCCAACTACAAACTCACTAGCAAGCAGGATATGAATGCAAAGTACTTGAAATATGACATCCAACAAAATATTGCATCCGAGAAGTCATTTACAATTGTACTATTGTAAATGAAAAATGTAAAACAATATCATGGTAATTTAGATAAAGAGAAAAAAATGAAATAATGATAGAATAGAAGAAAAGTTATGGAACTGAATTTGGTTCTTAAAATTCAGTAAGTACAATATAACATAAAAATTTATATTAAGTGTCTCTTTCTTTCAAAAGTGCACTTGCACTGTACGACTGTCTGCAACTGATTAATGAATTATCCCCACAAAGATTAAGGAGAAGCTAATTACTGTGTTGGCATGGAGGAGTAACGTTATCACAGACAATGGCTACTTTGGCAATTCATTTCATTTAAATTCACTTTCACAGGAATTTTTTATTAAAAAAATGATAATAAGGAATATTGCATGTCTCATTTCTGATACGACTTTCAATGAGAAGATGATCTGTTTTATAAATTATACGACTAATCTGATGAAATGCATATAATATCAGCTCTCTTATGCTTAGACTTCACGCATTCTTCTGAGAACAAAGATTTCTGACAGAATAAAAAAAATCAGCTTAGTAAAATCAACACACTCACACTCAAAGAAAAGAGAGGCCCAAGCTGAATATTATCATCAGAATAAATCTTTACAGACATACCTGTAGATTAACGAATTATTAACTACATTTTTTAAATGTCAGAGATGACTTTGAGAGTAGTTGCTAATTCACACCTGTCTTCTATGATTCATACTTTCCACCACTAGGAATAACATTAATACACCCACATGTGTTATCAGCCCGGGTCACGTTGTCCTTGAGGCCGACTTTTGTTTTCAGGGTCCTGCTACATGACCTGAGCACAATGAACATTTAACTGCAGCATCTTTTTTAAATGACGACATTAGACCTTACAGCTGAGGACAGGAGCCTCTTTGATTTAAGCAAGAGTGTGTGTGTGCGTGTGTGTGTGTGTGTGTTTGTGCGTGATGCTCCTTGCGTTGCCTGCTGCCTTTGAAGATGGATGCCGGTAAAAATGCTAATTACCCTGGGCCACGAGGCTGGACGCGTGCACAGTTCAAAGGCTGGGCCGGGTGCAGCTGAACCTCAAAGCTGTTAGGCTAAATCTGTTCCGCTCTGAGGCTCTTCAGCTACCGAAGGCCGATGCATCATCACAGACAAACTCTTTCCTTTCATTACATGCACTGTGCATCCACAAAAAGTGGGTATGACTGACTACCTGCGTAAGTGTGGGGGTCTCTGACTGCATGTGTGTTTGTCAGCATAGAAAGAAATGGACGTTCTTCATAGGGAAACAATTTTGCACTCTCTTTTCCTTGCTAGTAATTCCAATCCCCCAGTTCCAAAATGTTATTAGTATATATATGCGATATGGACTTAGAATTTCATCGTGATATTTTGTGGTACTATTAGGGTATTGAGGAAATGATGATAAAAAAGCAATTTATTACTTCTTCTTTAGGTAAATGTGACTGCATAACAGCGTTCATAGCTCCACAAACACAAAAATTACACTTGAAAACATTTGAAATAGGTTTCTTCAGCATACCACTTAAAGAAGTGAGCAACATTAAGCTGCTCACAAATCCTGTGTTTCCATTACAAATGTGAACAAAACTTTAATATTCTGCTAACGTTAGGGAAAAACAAAACTGTTTTTGCAATTGTGGTTTTCCATTGCAAAATGCTATTAAAATCACACGTGAATACGTTTGTTCCCAGGATAAGTCTTCACGTCAAGAGGAGCCAGTTGAGGTGGCTCAGGCATCTGGTCAGGACGCCTCCCTGGTGAGGTGTTCCGGGCACGTCTCACCGGGAGGAGGCCCCGGGGAAGACCCAGGACACGCTGGAGGGACTATGTTTCTCGGCTGGTCTGGGAACGCCTTGGGATTCCCCCGGAGGAGCTGGAACAAGTGGCTGGGGAAAGGGAAGTCTGGGCCTCCCTTCTTAAGCTGCTACCCCCGCGACCCGACCCCGGATAAGGGGAAGAAAATGGATGGATGGATGGATGGATGGATGGATGGATGGATGGATGGACGGATGGACGGACGGATGAGTCACACTTAAACATGTTGCACCATGATCCTCCAACTACTTCTATTTATCCTTTTTTCATGGTTGTAGATCATGTGACTTGTGTGATGCGGAAAAACAGTGTTTCCACTGCATTTTAGCAAAATAAAACAATTTTGATATGGCCGAAAATACGCCTCATCCTTGCACCTCAAGTTTGTAATCGAAAGCGGAGTTTTTTTCAAGATTGATGTTTACATTAATTATATTTTTTCTAAAAATGTCAAATTGAGCAATTATATTGTCAATGGAAATGCGGGTATTTATTAATGTTCTCGTGATTCAAATAGTGGAGAAAAAAGTAAAAATAACATTTGTGATAAATGGTCAGTTTTGGGGGTTTTAAACATCATTAACTGAAATTTACTGAGACAGCTGCAAATCAAAATGATTATTGTGATAAGAAATTGTTCACGATGAATGACAAACAATACAATATCCAGACCTAATTATATCTTATGCAGTCATCTGAGTTTCAGTTGTGGAGAAATCTCCTTGGTATTTATAATGCAGGCACAGAAGGAGTAAATGGCTATGACCCGAAGCTGTGCTGCACTGCAGCAACGGTGCATGCTGGGGGAGGTAACAAAGTATGACAGGTAAATAGAGGTCACTTCCTGAAGGAGGATAACAGGAGAGGAATCAGCGACACACACACCAACCGTGTCCCCTCTGGTGATTTATGCAAGGTGTCGGATTCGCAAGTGTTTGCATTTGAGGGGGATGTTGATGTATCACCCACAAAAGCACAGCTCCAACAAGTTACTGCTGAATGCGTGTTCACTGCTCCTGACAAAATGTGTACTGGCTTGTCTTTGTATGTGTTGGTGTGTGTGCGTGCGTGTGTGACTTCATTGCAAAAAGCGTGTGTGTTACTGGGGACTCTCAACTCTAGACACAGCTTGCTGTGTCATCAATCACTACATAAGAATAATTGCTCCAGTTTGCTTCTGCTGACAGTTTACTGTCTGTAACCGTTTAGGAAAGTCAGACTCGTAGAGCAAGGAACAAGAATAAAACACACAAAAACATACAGTACACACACACACGTAAACATGTTGAAAAAGCAGAAAACAAAATAGCTTGTGCTGCTTTGTCATGTAACTACATGATTTTCCAAGAGTGGAAAAGGCACTTTACAGAAAAATCTTTTCAATTTAATCACACATGACCCCGCCTCTCGCCCAGAACGTTAGCTGGAGGTAGGTACCAGCACCCCTCATGGATGGATGGATGGATGGATGGATGGATGGATGGATGCATTCCAATTGGTCCTAGTATTATTATAATAGTAATATTGTTTTATTACTCATTATTACAATATAAACTGATCCTTGAATTGAGTTAATGAGCTTAAGAAAAAAAGGTTGGTATGAACCATTCAGGATGGTTTAAGCATCGAGAACTATCAAAACAGAACGGCAAACAAAAATCTGTTTCTATGAAGCTTTTGCCATTAAAGGAAAAATGACAACCTTATTCCTGACATTACACAGACTGAAGTAACCATCCTCCTGAAGAGAAAAGGTGTTTCACTGATGTGTCATCATTCTTTTATTTGTCACGATCTGTGGCGGATATTCGGCGGGCTCAAGGCCAGAGATTAATCAGAAAGACCGAAGACAGAGGAGGGAAGCGAGGAGGATAGAGAAGCTGTTGCCATGACATTTTCAATCCTCTGACAGAGCACGGTGCAGGAATTCAGGCTAACTATGGAGAACAGCACCACAGTGTTTCTGATGCTGACGGACAGACATGCAGGAATGCATTCGTTTAATTACACCATAGTTTTACTCCTAGTACACTGAGATCTTCTCTTGGTTCTAGCCTATCTAGTTCAAACTGTACATGTAAATTGTGCTTTTCCTTTCTCTTCCTCAGTTTCTCTCCTCCAACCTGCATCACTTCTTCCTTATCCTCCCCCTGCTGTTTCCTGAGTGGGAGGGCTGGAGGATCACACACCCTCACCATGTCAAACAGTTCAGGGAGACGGAGGAGGCGACGTGCAGCACTGATATAAGTGATTTCATTTGAGGGCGTCCACACTGGCATTAGAGGCTTTTGACACGGCCACAGGTATTAATAACCTAATGAGGGTGTTAAATTGCCGTAGTGTGCTTGGCTAACACGATGTGTGTCTTCCGGAAAGGTCTGGACCGAGTGAGGCTCATCAGATGTGCACAGTGAAGACACCACAAGCTGGCAGTGACAGAAAGACGGAGTAAAAGCAGAGATGATGGTTGATTATCTCCACAGATCTGCAGTAACGTCTTATCAGAGCACACCTGAGTCTGAGCTACTGTAAGGTCACTCCTACAGAAATGGACCTGAGCTGTTCTCACATCCAAAAAGCCAGCAGGATGAAAATCGATCTTTACAACATTTGCTTTGGCTTGGTATCCTTGACTGGGTTGAGCTTATCTACAAGAAGAAAATGTAATCATTTTTTACCTCCATTGACATGTTTATACTTGCAGAACTGCAAACATTTCATAAACTATGGCTGGCCTTTTTCTATAATCCTGATTCAGTAGATTTGCTGCTGAAGACAAATTTTGTTGTTTCTACTTTAAAAACTGTACAAATGCATTGAAATACAAAATCGTCAAACTGGGAATCCTGTGTAATGACAGTTTCTTCAGTCATTTAGAAAGTAAAAGTGCTAAATTTACCCACTTCCACCTTAGCTATACTTCAAAAAGTCATTTTTTACTGTTTTACTGCGTTTCAATAAAAGTTTTCCAGTTGGAGTCAAAGTAATAGCATTCAGTTCATTACTATATATATTATACTGTGCACAATTTTACATTTTGCATATAAATGGGGTAAATGTTATGACCAATGGTTATATTATATGTACTAAGTGTCATTCAATGGTAATCAGCAATGTAATTTAATGAAATTCCCAGTATTGACGTGAAAAACACATTTGGCACAGTTTGGAGACATTTTTGGATAAATGTCTCCAAATGACCTCTCTATCTGGGACATTTCTCAGTAAAACATTTATAAAACACTATATTTTTCAACTGATTGAGTCCAAATTTGGTGAGCTTTTACCCAACATGTAGATTTAAAAGTCTAAACTACTTTTTTGTGTGAAAAATAATATTTTAGTGATGTTTTGCAATATTTATTTATAACAACATTTTGGTGAGGTAAAAAAAATGCTAAATTTATTGTATTTAATTCAGACAGGGTAAAAGCTACAATAGTACTGACACCAGGAAACCATTCTTTGATGTCTTACGTTTACAGAGGTACCAAAAGTTTGCACTTTAATCTGATAACTGTGAGGCTATTAGTGATTTATTTTTGGATGTTTAAAAAAAGCCCTTTTCACCCTTAGGGCTTAAAGGGTTTTAAGAAGTTTGGGGATTTATTTATTGGTAATTTGTAGTTAACATTCCACATCAGGGGAAATTTCTGGCTTAATATTTGAAATTCCACATCTAGGGACTGAGACTTTACCCAAGATTTGAGAATAATGCTTGAAGCTTGCATGCAACTTGGAAACTCTGGCTTGTTCCTCGCTGTTGTTAGTGTTCCCACTATAGCTGTGGTACCATTTTGGGGGAAATAGTTTGTTGAAAGCTCACTTAGACTTTAGATTACAAAAATATACTTCCTTGAAGACACAACATGCAGAAGATTCTTGCAAAAGACTTAAAAGTTAAGATATACCAATTTCTTATCTAGCCATCATTCAATGATATGTTGATTTGTACCTGAAGGTTAAACCTACAGCATTTTTTCTAGGTTTAAACAAAGTGTAACCACATGGTCTAAAAGTGGTACAAACATAGCAATTCATCAGATCCACAAAAAAAGTTGAATATTATTTTTTGCTTTTTCAAACTGCAACTAAACTCACAGCTGTGCATTCTTTGTAAGACACTCAATAATCATATATACATAATCCAGCTAAAAAGAAACACTCCTTTTTTTTAAAAAAAAGTCTTTGTAAAACACACACACACATCATTCTGTATTCACAAGAACTTTGCATTGATTTCCATCCATTTTTCATTCATTATATTACCTACCCTGACTCTTAAACATTACCAGTATGCTTAACCCTAAAGCTAACCTTAGTATAAACCAAACCCCTAACATCACTTCTTATTGGGCCTGGACCTCATAAAGAGCAGAGGTGTCCTTTCCTCACAACATGTGTTGTCTGCAGAATGCGTTTGTTAGATTTACATCCAGACTGAATGCTTTGGAACTGAACATCCAGCTGTAGTTCAGTGAATTGTGTTGTGATTCTCATGATGCATCAGACCCATTCAAAGATTGCACACTTTGTTCTGATCACATAGGCAAGGCATAACAATATGCAATTTTGGATGAGAGCATCAGCTTGATGTTTCCGTGCGGGCTGAGGGTACATACGTGATATTTTCTTTCATCTGCATCATCATCTGCTTTCACAGACACCGTTCTCTCTATCTTTGCTCCATCTCAAAGCTGCTCTATGCTGCAATTTTCAGTTATTGTTGCTTTTTTAAAGCTCATCCATAAATTACATCCTGCGTATCTTTTTCATTTAGCTGCCATCTATTCCGTGTCCCAATCTTCTTGCTCCATGTGTTTTCTCCTCTGTCCTCATTCCTGTCTTGTTCATCATCCCTGTTTTTTAACTTTTCTCCCCTCTCTGCTGTAGCTTTCTGCCTTCCCTCCTTCCTTGTCTGAGCCTCTTCTCGTTCTTTAGCTGCGAAGCTACTGTGACTGCAGTGTGACCTACTTAGCGTTGCCGCTGCGGCTGCTGTTACTGCTGCTGACTGGCATGGTTGAGAGTTGGCAGAGTGACGTCGACACCCATAGAGGCTCCCATGATGAGCGTTGCTAATAGAAAATCAGCACACTCAAAAATAAACTGGCAAAATAAGATTTGCTCATATTACACCTTTGTGGTCCCTCATGTAAAAAAAATCTGATATACTCCTACATGTAGCTGTACCAGCATAATTGTTCCATCCTAGAGATATTTCTTTATGCAATTTACACCTTATTATGTCCCTTAATGTAATAATAAGGTAAAGTAGACATTTAGGTTTGCATATTGTAAGATGCTATGACCTGAAAACAGCAATCTGTTAGATGCATTTAGCTTCCATCTGTAGGAAGCAATCTTCATTGTGTGCTCAGTCACACCGGCTGCCTCTTAATGTCAACAGCATGTACCTTTTATTTTCTAAATACAAACCCAAAGAAATGATTTTCAATTTGCTCAGGAGTCTTCAATGAAAGCTTGAGCATTGTTCTTGGAAATGAGCTTTCATGAAGATGAGTTCATTCCACTTCAAATGGAAGTGAAGAGCAAAAAACGGGTTTCATATTAAAACAAAAGATGCAGTATTGATGATGTGAGCTGCAGCATTTTTAACGTGTAAAACCTTAGCACACAATGAATGTCAAGGAGTTGGTGTTCATCAGCTCTGTCTTTAGCATATTATATGACGCTGCCACCCATCTGATATCCACCAATATATCTTCTGTATTAAAGAAATGAAAAACTCCTGATGCTCACTTCAAAATAGATTATATGGCTGAATGAGTCCAGAGCACAACTTTTCATTGGCTATTTTCCAGTTGTCATACTGTGGACCTCGGAGTTATTATCTGGAGTTTGGGACCACTCCATCAACAAATAGCAAAATTTTACAAATATGCCTTAATATACACCAAAAACAACTTAATGCCACAATGGAAACTGTCTTAGTAACACAGCAGAAGCCAATACCCACAGTCTTCCTCATTTCTTCTCCTTGGGATACAGCCAATTGTTCAAAATGCACAATTTTTTAAGAATAGTTTGGAGTCATAGAAAAATTCACAAATACTGAATTGTGAATAGGTCCAATGTCTCACATTGTGTTTATACAGGCTGCAGGTTTGAACAACCAGAATGAGGACAGACAGTTCAAACTGTGTATCAAAGTAGCCTAGTGAAAAGGTCTGATTTTTAAAATGCTTCATAGCACTTCCTGTCTCTGGAGGCTGTTTAAAATAAGAAAAGCAATCAGTTTTGTTTCCTTTTTTACAGAAACACTGATGTTAGGGTTTTCTAAGAGGGAAGTTACATACACACTGATTCCTCAGGCACTATTATAATGTGCGGTAAAACATATTTATCTCTACAGATACTAAACTGCCAAACAGACATTGGAGTTCCTCTGTCTGTGTACAACGAAACACACTACCAATGCAAAACTCGGTAACCTACTGCAGGGAAACCCAGCAGCTGTACAAATGACACAAGTGACGTAGATGAGCTGTGTTTTCTCACTGCTGCTCTGCCCCTGTTCTTGTCAGTCACAGTCCACAGCCGTCTGTGTGTCAACTAGTTTTGTTTCAGCAGAAACCTGAACAAACTCTGCAGGTTTGTACCTGTGTATGTGTGTTCATGCATGCGTGTTCGGGATTGTGTAACGCTCTGTGTTTGCAAACCTGGCAGCAAATTCAACTCCCCAGTGAAAAAGTGAAAAAACTGTTTTGCATTTCTCTCTCTCTTCTGCTGTTTGCTGGACGTCAGAATTGCGTAACCTACTCCAGACGTTGCAGTAATCAGCTGGGGCATTATTGACACCTCATCACGCCATGCACAGCCACTTAGTGAACTAAAATATTTTCATGTTTGTTTGGCTTCTTTTTATTATCACAACATTTTCATACAATTGTCCATTTAAAATAACTTTACACAGAGGCTTTTACCGAGCAGTTTAGTGTAATAGCACAACCTGTTTTGGTATTAAATTTTCCATCTAAATAAGGATATTTTAAGAAAAAAAATGCACATTATTTCTCTGTGATGCATTTTTTTGTATTATTATAAATAGGTCTGATTAAATTTAGTAGTCTGCTATGTAAGTAAATAACTACAAATAAGATCGTAGGAGAAGTAAATATGTACATTTACTCCCCAGACTTTGATGTGGGATAGGCATGAGCAAAATAAATACTAAAATTGGCAACTTTTTATACAACTGTGTAACATTTCTGGTAAAAAAAAAAGCTTCTTCCCTACTGATACAAAAAGATGTTAAAGTCACATCCTTATCTCATATGTCTTACTATGCTAATTCTACAAATAAATGTATGTATGCTTGTGTTTTCACACCTGGGAGCAACTGATTTGTTTCCCCAAAGCTCAAATAATATCTGAACTATGACCCCAAATCCCAGAGGAGTGGAAACAGAAACTTCTACGTCTCTCAGCCAGACAAACACTCAAAGAGGAGTGGCAAAAGCAAATGAGGTGGATTAGCAGTGCTTGCCAGCAACTGGTGGTGCCATCCAGTCTTTGTTGCATAGTTTTGTTATTCTCTTTAAATGGATCACCGTGGAGCTCTGAAGTTTACGAGCCCTAAAACACTGACCAATGTTACAATGTTAGTATATGTTACAGTTTTATGGGAAAAGGGTCACATTTTAATTTATAAATTCTTGGCTGTTTTTTTCATTTACACTTTTAAGCCTTTATCCCACAAAACATACAGCAGTTGGAGCGTTCACTCCTAACACTTGTTTTGTTGGTAGCACCAGCAGCTTGGACAGAGCCGGAGAATTAAAGCATTGAAATTTAAAGACCCACACACTTAGAATCAGTGGAAGATAGTGAACTTATTATATAATATGACTGTTGCAGTAAATGCAGCTGTACATTTGTATGTGTTTTTTTCTGTATTTAAGGTTATAAATAAGTTAAACATTATAATGCAAAATACTAAACAGATCAGTATGATTGTCCTGTTTGTGCTAAGTTGAAATGGCAAACACTTCTCATTATGTAGAAGTTCAGCTTATTTGAGCAGATATTATAAAGAATTGCTATTATTTTCATGAGAGCAGCATACATCTTTGCCTCCAGCTCAAACTTCATTCGCTGCTTTCAGTTTCCTCATGCAGGACTGACTGTCACTATCTATCTATACACCCATTACAAAAGGTCCTGCATACAGACCTTCGTTTTCAGTTGTCCAATTAAAATAAGCTAATTAGCATTATGCCATTCCATTAAAAAGATGTTGGCTGTGATACATCATTTTAATGTTTGAAAAGCGTATGGGTGGCAAAAACAGGCCTCTTTTTACCTCAGGCTACATCTCAACTCTAGTGGCATACACAGCTGACGGACAGCTCACACCAACAAGTTGGAGTTTTCTCTACTGTATGTATAATAAAGCAACAGAAAAGTCTGCAAGCTCATTAAAATTAGTTAATACCTCAAGAAAGGTATGACGTACAACTGCAGGATACATTGAAACGTAAAGCCATGTCTCCAAAAATGCTTTTTGACTCAAATAAAGGGCTCAAAGTTTTGCATTATATGACGCTGAAATTAACCCAGGAAAAAAAAAAAAAAAAAAAAACAGAAAGACAAACGAACTGTACTGAAAATGGGGTGGTCCGATGTCCGAGTACCTAGAGAGCTCTCTATTTCAACATCAGGATATCGAGCAGCACAACTCAGATACCGAGTACCTTAGCAGATGGCACAAGTATAGCCTGTTTCAGCATGAGGTAGGAGTGAGCTGAGATGAAAGCTAGACTGCATTTATCGCCACTAGGGAGCCTAATTTCTGTCGATAATAAAGCAGCAGCTCTCTCTAAAAGAAGGATAGTAAGTAAACCGCAGTGATGAGGTATTTTAGGACAAAGGAACGAGCCGAGGGAGACACAGGAGTGAGAATTGATCAAAAACGGCAGGTGAAAAGGAATGCGAAGTCATGTTGCCATAGCAACAAGCCATGCAGACAAGTATAAAGGCTGCGGTTGCGTGCAGCTTCTTCTTTTTTTTTTCTTTTTTAGCATGTTTCCCTAAGAGCTGCTGTTTGACCATCTGAACAGCTTCCGTATGCTTTTGGTGAACAAACAACGTGTCAAGTGCACTGTCCATCTGAATGTGTCATTCCCTATTTACTTATGTGAATGGAGGATCACTTCATCCCTGTTACAGGCGTCTTCTTGCTGCAAAGCCAGACACCATGATTCATTCCAGAATGGATCACAAGAGAAACTTTGCATTTTGTAAGCAAGAAACAATGTTTCTGCCTATATCACTTCTGGAGGCGACTGCCTGCGATACTGAATAATGCAGGTAGGAAGACTGCTGGTTGCCACAGCAGCAGTGAAGCTGCTGGTGAAATAGCTTTACTGCCACAATATGGAATCACTAATATTAGCAATGCCAACTCTACTTCAGACACACAAAGGCGACCCAATTAAAACAACACATAAAGTTTGTTTTCAGTAAATGAGCCTTAAGAGATGGAGGGTCAAGTCAAACATTTTATATTTAGTAATGCCAGAGGCTGCGGGGATGTTTGCATAACATTTTGTTTGATGCCATCTGTGTCTCTGTTTCTGAGTTGAAAGAGGAGCAGCTGAATAAGCAAGGAGCCTGAATTAATATAGAGACTGAGAGGTTCCTAATGAACATTTATATATGTAACATTTAACAGACTTCCAGGTCAGCATGAAAGTGCTAATGTGTACCCCCTGTGTGCCAAAACCCTAAATATGCATCTGATGGCCTCATTCAGTCACACATCGTTTGGCTACCCATGTAGCATCAGGCCTGTCAGGCCTTCAGGCCTGAAACATTCAGAACACAGATTTCTGTTTCATGCGGTTTCCTTTTCTGAAACAGAGCATGACAGTTGGCATATAGTCAAGAAGCAAAACAGCAAGGAATTTTTTTAAAATGTTGTTAGTAAGTGTGCTTAATAAGTTAATTCATTCCCCTTCAGACTCCGTGTTTCAGCAATAACTATCCAGAGGAGTTGCCCCGCCCCCTCGGTGTTATCTCCCACCTCTTCCGCTGAAGGTTAAGGGTACATTCACACCAGCCCTGTTTAGTCCGCTTCAATTGAAGTCCAGTTTGTTTGCCTAGAAAGTCTGGTTTGCATAATTTGTATGCAAATGATGTTAGGGTGAAGTGAAGACCGCTCCAAAATCAGGAAGGGGACTACAGTGCAGGGCATTGTGGATCAATACAACTAAAACAAACACACTAATCCAACGCTACAGGGAGAAATGGATCTTGTTCTTTTACCAAAAACAAACAAAAAATCTTGAAACCCCTAAAATCTGACTCTGCTCCATTTTTGTTTACATTTTGTGAAAAAGAAAGTTGTGCTCATGTCTTCTTCAGTAGCTTGTTGTGTCATGCTAGTCCAGGTGTGTTAAGCTGGAGACTGAATGCTAACCAGCAAAGCAAAAATGTTATTCCAACTTCCAGCTAATATCAGCTTATAATACTCACAATGCAACTTAGAGAAAAATTCTAAAGCTTTTAGAAATACAACTTTATAATATTCAGTGCAATGAACAAGTTTAATTAAAAACTGCTGATAAATTTGTTTATATCTGTTCCTAAATGATCAAAATGAAAGAAACTGAAGGTAATTCATTGTTATGAGTCCATAAAACAGGTGACTAATTTTAAATAGTGACTGCCATTCTCACCTGAGTTCTCACATTTATGTATATCAAAATTAAATGGTAAATAAATATAAGCATCATAAATGTAATGGTCCTTATTTTAGTTCTTCTATTTTAAATAAAATTAATCCGACCATATTTAAAAAAACAATAATAATCCTTCATTTGCCGGTTTTGTGACACTATTATTCTGTGGTTCAGAGGAAGCAGACCCAGACACCATGATAATCATCATTCCTTAATGTTTTAAGCTTTCATTTAAATATACCAAAAAAGTTTAAAATTGGGAAAAAAGATGCCCACAGAAAAAAAGCCCCATAAAAAGTCCTGCATCTGATTAGATCTACAGCACATTTTTTTATTAGTGTGATGATTGAGCGAGCTGACCTGGCAGCCATCTTGTTTGGAGACATCTGCAGAGGAATCCTTTGATGTAGCTGAGCACCACCACACACCACCCTCACCATGATCCCCCTGTTTCCTCCGTTTCCGTGCTTTATGCCTCCTAACTATCAAAGGCTCCTTCAGTTCCTCCCGTTGGGCTATCAACCATAATAACATTAAGTGAACCAGCAGGGATCAAATCCACGAGGAGTCCTTACCAAAGCCGGGATAAGGGGATAGGATTAGAACAAATGATGGAGTATGAGCTGATCGAACTGAACTGAAAACATTAAAACAACACATAACTCAAAACAACTGAAACTGCTACGGCTCCTGGCTGAATTGGCAGCATTAAGTTTTTAAAAGCTTAGCCCAGCCGTGATAAAGAGCATCTGATCCAAGGTCAGGGCTTGACCAGTAAGATGACCAATCTAGAAAGCAGCTGAGGAATAGGATGATGAGGGGATTAGGACGTGTTGGCTTTCGTAATCTACGCTTCCTGGATGAAAAACACAGAGGAAAGGGAAGGAAAAGAAAGGAAGAAGGCGATGCATTGCAAAAGAGGATGGCTCAGCAGTGTGTGAGAAGAGGTCCAGGGATTACTGCATGGGGGTCAGAGACGGCTCGCTTTTAGACCGGTTCATACATGAACAAATCACTTCCTCTAAGACGTGAACAGGGGAGTGACTGGAGAAAGAGTTTAGAGCAAGAATATCCTTTTCACAGCTTATCAGAAATAAAAAATGAAGGGCTTAAGGATAAAACAACCTATAAAACATCAGCATGCATTTCTTGAATTATTAATTAAATGTATAATTATAGATTCAAAGAAAAGGCTCCAAAAAAAGACAGATTTATTGTTAATTTTTAATTTGAAGTACTTGGATACATTATGACTTAACTTCATAGTTTGAGTGACTCAACTTTTACCTTTCAAACAGAAACTTCAGTGCCCCTATAAAACACATCATGTCAGACAGATTCTACTGATATCGGCTCTGTTTCTGGCACAAGTCTCTTTTTGTTCTAAATTAGAAATACTGGACAAATTAATTGATCAAACTGTCTGAATTAATTGATGGTTTGTCTCTAAAATAAACTGCAAACTAGTTTAAAAACTGGATTATGAGGAAAAAAAATTGTATTTGCTATTTTCCTAAAAAGCATGATTTGTCTGATCTGGCTACAATTGGATATTTTAACTTGGTCATCAAGCCAGCATGACAGAAACTGGGTATTGCTGCAGACCAGTCAGTGTCATTTGAAGGTCAAGTAAAACGACTGGTCAGAAAAACTTTTGATCATTGGAGAAATGTTTGTAAACTAAGGAAACATAAATGTAATGAATTAACGTTTTCCCCGACATTTTTCTTTAAACATGCTTTTTGTAAAGATTTTCAATGTATTTGCATCATCTACCGCCAAACTGAATGATAGTGTTGAGCTTTAGTATTAGTGGAACTAATGTTTATGATTAGGGCTATAGGGTTAGCGCCACTAACCTTTTAGTTAGTCATTAGCACAGCTAAAATAGTGGGCACTTAAAATTCACTTTCTTGACAAAGTTTCTGTTCATCTTATGCTGAACACCCAGCTTACTTGATTTTCACAATTTGGCCAACAAAACAAATGCAACTGAGGAGGCCATTAGAAGAAATTAAGAAAAACACATTTAAATTGGTATATAGAATATCTATTAATGTTTGTAGCCTTCAAACAGTGCATGTGCTACAAGAGATCCTTAGTATTTACATTGCAACACCCATCTCACAGCTCTCCAGTTAAGTTGCTCCATTTTCTATTGGACAATAGCTAAATGGGTTCCTATTGAGGGCTGAGATGAGACATGGGGCAAGAGGCATGGCTCTCCGCTGCCTGCGGAACGGTCTGGCTGATAGATGGTTTATTTCCATTTTGCAGAGGATGCTGATAGGTTCTGTGGGCTGTGGCAAAATGGAAAATATACTATTCACTCACAGGCATATCAACTGCAGACTCTCGCCTGACTGAGAGCTATAGAGACGTGTCAAATCAACTGTCGTCAAAGACAAAAAGAGAGACCGATAAGGGAGAGGGACCAAGAGGAGAGCCGCAGTAACCCGGAGCTAAGTGGTTGGCTTCACCAAAGGCAAAAATATAAACAAAGGCTGTAAGATGATATTGTATGACAGTATCGATATATCCAACTGGTTGGTGAGTATTTATGTGTTTGTCTGAAAGGAAACAGTAAAAAGAGATGGCCGCTGAAGAGTCTGAGAAGGTACTTTCTTTCTGTTCCAGCAACAGCTGATTAAATGGGAGCCTGCATGTAAGTAGGTCACTCATCAAATGGACTCAGATCGTACGTAGCCAGTGTAACATTTGCAGAGCTGTCCTTATGAGCGTGCGTGAGGTAACAGCCAGCAATCACGAGCACTATCAGTCTGTAAGAGGAGCACCAACAGAGGTCTGTTGACCTCTCCACATCTCTGTGGGTTTCCTCTTCTCTGTCACTTCTGTTTGATCCCTATCAAGGTCACTGTCATCAAATGATTCAGTAACATAAAAGAGTCTGTGGGAACATGTTACAGCAGAGAGGATGGCATGGAAAAACAAAACAAAAAGAATGACTGGGAGCACAGACCGTACATTAAGATGATCCAATGTAATCGGCTTGTTTTGTGAGCCTGTGTGTTTTGTAAAAAATTAGCAATCTACACTTTCAGGGGACAAAGTAACCTCTTTTTACAATGAATCACTATTTTCGCCAAACAACTCCGCTGATAGCACTGGACATTTTTAAATTACAGTGTTGCTCTCATAATGGCCCTAATCAAGCAGCAGCCTTAAACAATCCGCCGCATCAACCCTCGGACAAGAAGGACACATAAAGAGGGATAAAAAAAATGTTAATTAATATACATGCATAATAAAGAGCTGTTTTAGTATGGAATACATTCAAGTCATGTAATTAAGCTGCTGCTGAATGCATATTCAAATGAAATCACATTAAAATAAAATGTTATTTGCAAATTTAACGGGTACAGAGTGCCAAATATGGGGAGAAGAGTGTGAGAAAGAATTAAAAAAAAAATCATTTATTACGTACTATATTACGCAGTTTGCTGCCAAATGCAACATTATTTACTACCAACAAAGACACAGTTCTTAAGTTTAACACCTGATACAATCCTGAGGACCTAGAAGTGTTGCTGGCAAGAGGAGATGGTTTTTACATAAAAAGCTGTAACAACTATTAGGTCATTTTGTTTCACCTTTTCCAGAGAAACTAAAGACAAAGTGGAATCTCCAACAGAATGATACAATTACTGCTCTGCTGCAATGGTTTTGGCATTTTTTTGTCTTCTTNTGATGTTAGGGTTTTCTAAGAGGGAAGTTACATACACACTGATTCCTCAGGCACTATTATAATGTGCGGTAAAACATATTTATCTCTACAGATACTAAACTGCCAAACAGACATTGGAGTTCCTCTGTCTGTGTACAACGAAACACACTACCAATGCAAAACTCGGTAACCTACTGCAGGGAAACCCAGCAGCTGTACAAATGACACAAGTGACGTAGATGAGCTGTGTTTTCTCACTGCTGCTCTGCCCCTGTTCTTGTCAGTCACAGTCCACAGCCGTCTGTGTGTCAACTAGTTTTGTTTCAGCAGAAACCTGAACAAACTCTGCAGGTTTGTACCTGTGTATGTGTGTTCATGCATGCGTGTTCGGGATTGTGTAACGCTCTGTGTTTGCAAACCTGGCAGCAAATTCAACTCCCCAGTGAAAAAGTGAAAAAACTGTTTTGCATTTCTCTCTCTCTTCTGCTGTTTGCTGGACGTCAGAATTGCGTAACCTACTCCAGACGTTGCAGTAATCAGCTGGGGCATTATTGACACCTCATCACGCCATGCACAGCCACTTAGTGAACTAAAATATTTTCATGTTTGTTTGGCTTCTTTTTATTATCACAACATTTTCATACAATTGTCCATTTAAAATAACTTTACACAGAGGCTTTTACCGAGCAGTTTAGTGTAATAGCACAACCTGTTTTGGTATTAAATTTTCCATCTAAATAAGGATATTTTAAGAAAAAAAATGCACATTATTTCTCTGTGATGCATTTTTTTGTATTATTATAAATAGGTCTGATTAAATTTAGTAGTCTGCTATGTAAGTAAATAACTACAAATAAGATCGTAGGAGAAGTAAATATGTACATTTACTCCCCAGACTTTGATGTGGGATAGGCATGAGCAAAATAAATACTAAAATTGGCAACTTTTTATACAACTGTGTAACATTTCTGGTAAAAAAAAAAGCTTCTTCCCTACTGATACAAAAAGATGTTAAAGTCACATCCTTATCTCATATGTCTTACTATGCTAATTCTACAAATAAATGTATGTATGCTTGTGTTTTCACACCTGGGAGCAACTGATTTGTTTCCCCAAAGCTCAAATAATATCTGAACTATGACCCCAAATCCCAGAGGAGTGGAAACAGAAACTTCTACGTCTCTCAGCCAGACAAACACTCAAAGAGGAGTGGCAAAAGCAAATGAGGTGGATTAGCAGTGCTTGCCAGCAACTGGTGGTGCCATCCAGTCTTTGTTGCATAGTTTTGTTATTCTCTTTAAATGGATCACCGTGGAGCTCTGAAGTTTACGAGCCCTAAAACACTGACCAATGTTACAATGTTAGTATATGTTACAGTTTTATGGGAAAAGGGTCACATTTTAATTTATAAATTCTTGGCTGTTTTTTTCATTTACACTTTTAAGCCTTTATCCCACAAAACATACAGGAGTTGGTGCGGTCACTCCTAACACGTGTTTTGTTGGTAGCACCAGCAGCTTGGACAGAGCCGGAGAATTAAAGCATTGAAATTTAAAGACCCACACACTTAGAATCAGTGGAAGATAGTGAACTTATTATATAATATGACTGTTGCAGTAAATGCAGCTGTACATTTGTATGTGTTTTTTTCTGTATTTAAGGTTATAAATAAGTTAAACATTATAATGCAAAATACTAAACAGATCAGTATGATTGTCCTGTTTGTGCTAAGTTGAAATGGCAAACACTTCTCATTATGTAGAAGTTCAGCTTATTTGAGCAGATATTATAAAGAATTGCTATTATTTTCATGAGAGCAAAGTCAGCATACATCTTTGCCTCCAGCTCAAACTTCATTCGCTGCTTTCAGTTTCCTCATGCAGGACTGACTGTCACTATCTATCTATACACCCATTACAAAAGGTCCTGCATACAGACCTTCGTTTTCAGTTGTCCAATTAAAATAAGCTAATTAGCATTATGCCATTCCATTAAAAAGATGTTGGCTGTGATACATCATTTTAATGTTTGAAAAGCGTATGGGTGGCAAAAACAGGCCTCTTTTTACCTCAGGCTACATCTCAACTCTAGTGGCATACACAGCTGACGGACAGCTCACACCAACAAGTTGGAGTTTTCTCTACTGTATGTATAATAAAGCAACAGAAAAGTCTGCAAGCTCATTAAAATTAGTTAATACCTCAAGAAAGGTATGACGTACAACTGCAGGATACATTGAAACGTAAAGCCATGTCTCCAAAAATGCTTTTTGACTCAAATAAAGGGCTCAAAGTTTTGCATTATATGACGCTGAAATTAACCCAGGAAAAAAAAAAAAAAAAAAAAACAGAAAGACAAACGAACTGTACTGAAAATGGGGTGGTCCGATGTCCGAGTACCTAGAGAGCTCTCTATTTCAACATCAGGATATCGAGCAGCACAACTCAGATACCGAGTACCTTAGCAGATGGCACAAGTATAGCCTGTTTCAGCATGAGGTAGGAGTGAGCTGAGATGAAAGCTAGACTGCATTTATCGCCACTAGGGAGCCTAATTTCTGTCGATAATAAAGCAGCAGCTCTCTCTAAAAGAAGGATAGTAAGTAAACCGCAGTGATGAGGTATTTTAGGACAAAGGAACGAGCCGAGGGAGACACAGGAGTGAGAATTGATCAAAAACGGCAGGTGAAAAGGAATGCGAAGTCATGTTGCCATAGCAACAAGCCATGCAGACAAGTATAAAGGCTGCGGTTGCGTGCAGCTTCTTCTTTTTTTTTTCTTTTTTAGCATGTTTCCCTAAGAGCTGCTGTTTGACCATCTGAACAGCTTCCGTATGCTTTTGGTGAACAAACAACGTGTCAAGTGCACTGTCCATCTGAATGTGTCATTCCCTATTTACTTATGTGAATGGAGGATCACTTCATCCCTGTTACAGGCGTCTTCTTGCTGCAAAGCCAGACACCATGATTCATTCCAGAATGGATCACAAGAGAAACTTTGCATTTTGTAAGCAAGAAACAATGTTTCTGCCTATATCACTTCTGGAGGCGACTGCCTGCGATACTGAATAATGCAGGTAGGAAGACTGCTGGTTGCCACAGCAGCAGTGAAGCTGCTGGTGAAATAGCTTTACTGCCACAATATGGAATCACTAATATTAGCAATGCCAACTCTACTTCAGACACACAAAGGCGACCCAATTAAAACAACACATAAAGTTTGTTTTCAGTAAATGAGCCTTAAGAGATGGAGGGTCAAGTCAAACATTTTATATTTAGTAATGCCAGAGGCTGCGGGGATGTTTGCATAACATTTTGTTTGATGCCATCTGTGTCTCTGTTTCTGAGTTGAAAGAGGAGCAGCTGAATAAGCAAGGAGCCTGAATTAATATAGAGACTGAGAGGTTCCTAATGAACATTTATATATGTAACATTTAACAGACTTCCAGGTCAGCATGAAAGTGCTAATGTGTACCCCCTGTGTGCCAAAACCCTAAATATGCATCTGATGGCCTCATTCAGTCACACATCGTTTGGCTACCCATGTAGCATCAGGCCTGTCAGGCCTTCAGGCCTGAAACATTCAGAACACAGATTTCTGTTTCATGCGGTTTCCTTTTCTGAAACAGAGCATGACAGTTGGCATATAGTCAAGAAGCAAAACAGCAAGGAATTTTTTTAAAATGTTGTTAGTAAGTGTGCTTAATAAGTTAATTCATTCCCCTTCAGACTCCGTGTTTCAGCAATAACTATCCAGAGGAGTTGCCCCGCCCCCTCGGTGTTATCTCCCACCTCTTCCGCTGAAGGTTAAGGGTACATTCACACCAGCCCTGTTTAGTCCGCTTCAATTGAAGTCCAGTTTGTTTGCCTAGAAAGTCTGGTTTGCATAATTTGTATGCAAATGATGTTAGGGTGAAGTGAAGACCGCTCCAAAATCAGGAAGGGGACTACAGTGCAGGGCATTGTGGATCAATACAACTAAAACAAACACACTAATCCAACGCTACAGGGAGAAATGGATCTTGTTCTTTTACCAAAAACAAACAAAAAATCTTGAAACCCCTAAAATCTGACTCTGCTCCATTTTTGTTTACATTTTGTGAAAAAGAAAGTTGTGCTCATGTCTTCTTCAGTAGCTTGTTGTGTCATGCTAGTCCAGGTGTGTTAAGCTGGAGACTGAATGCTAACCAGCAAAGCAAAAATGTTATTCCAACTTCCAGCTAATATCAGCTTATAATACTCACAATGCAACTTAGAGAAAAATTCTAAAGCTTTTAGAAATACAACTTTATAATATTCAGTGCAATGAACAAGTTTAATTAAAAACTGCTGATAAATTTGTTTATATCTGTTCCTAAATGATCAAAATGAAAGAAACTGAAGGTAATTCATTGTTATGAGTCCATAAAACAGGTGACTAATTTTAAATAGTGACTGCCATTCTCACCTGAGTTCTCACATTTATGTATATCAAAATTAAATGGTAAATAAATATAAGCATCATAAATGTAATGGTCCTTATTTTAGTTCTTCTATTTTAAATAAAATTAATCCGACCATATTTAAAAAAACAATAATAATCCTTCATTTGCCGGTTTTGTGACACTATTATTCTGTGGTTCAGAGGAAGCAGACCCAGACACCATGATAATCATCATTCCTTAATGTTTTAAGCTTTCATTTAAATATACCAAAAAAGTTTAAAATTGGGAAAAAAGATGCCCACAGAAAAAAAGCCCCATAAAAAGTCCTGCATCTGATTAGATCTACAGCACATTTTTTTATTAGTGTGATGATTGAGCGAGCTGACCTGGCAGCCATCTTGTTTGGAGACATCTGCAGAGGAATCCTTTGATGTAGCTGAGCACCACCACACACCACCCTCACCATGATCCCCCTGTTTCCTCCGTTTCCGTGCTTTATGCCTCCTAACTATCAAAGGCTCCTTCAGTTCCTCCCGTTGGGCTATCAACCATAATAACATTAAGTGAACCAGCAGGGATCAAATCCACGAGGAGTCCTTACCAAAGCCGGGATAAGGGGATAGGATTAGAACAAATGATGGAGTATGAGCTGATCGAACTGAACTGAAAACATTAAAACAACACATAACTCAAAACAACTGAAACTGCTACGGCTCCTGGCTGAATTGGCAGCATTAAGTTTTTAAAAGCTTAGCCCAGCCGTGATAAAGAGCATCTGATCCAAGGTCAGGGCTTGACCAGTAAGATGACCAATCTAGAAAGCAGCTGAGGAATAGGATGATGAGGGGATTAGGACGTGTTGGCTTTCGTAATCTACGCTTCCTGGATGAAAAACACAGAGGAAAGGGAAGGAAAAGAAAGGAAGAAGGCGATGCATTGCAAAAGAGGATGGCTCAGCAGTGTGTGAGAAGAGGTCCAGGGATTACTGCATGGGGGTCAGAGACGGCTCGCTTTTAGACCGGTTCATACATGAACAAATCACTTCCTCTAAGACGTGAACAGGGGAGTGACTGGAGAAAGAGTTTAGAGCAAGAATATCCTTTTCACAGCTTATCAGAAATAAAAAATGAAGGGCTTAAGGATAAAACAACCTATAAAACATCAGCATGCATTTCTTGAATTATTAATTAAATGTATAATTATAGATTCAAAGAAAAGGCTCCAAAAAAAGACAGATTTATTGTTAATTTTTAATTTGAAGTACTTGGATACATTATGACTTAACTTCATAGTTTGAGTGACTCAACTTTTACCTTTCAAACAGAAACTTCAGTGCCCCTATAAAACACATCATGTCAGACAGATTCTACTGATATCGGCTCTGTTTCTGGCACAAGTCTCTTTTTGTTCTAAATTAGAAATACTGGACAAATTAATTGATCAAACTGTCTGAATTAATTGATGGTTTGTCTCTAAAATAAACTGCAAACTAGTTTAAAAACTGGATTATGAGGAAAAAAAATTGTATTTGCTATTTTCCTAAAAAGCATGATTTGTCTGATCTGGCTACAATTGGATATTTTAACTTGGTCATCAAGCCAGCATGACAGAAACTGGGTATTGCTGCAGACCAGTCAGTGTCATTTGAAGGTCAAGTAAAACGACTGGTCAGAAAAACTTTTGATCATTGGAGAAATGTTTGTAAACTAAGGAAACATAAATGTAATGAATTAACGTTTTCCCCGACATTTTTCTTTAAACATGCTTTTTGTAAAGATTTTCAATGTATTTGCATCATCTACCGCCAAACTGAATGATAGTGTTGAGCTTTAGTATTAGTGGAACTAATGTTTATGATTAGGGCTATAGGGTTAGCGCCACTAACCTTTTAGTTAGTCATTAGCACAGCTAAAATAGTGGGCACTTAAAATTCACTTTCTTGACAAAGTTTCTGTTCATCTTATGCTGAACACCCAGCTTACTTGATTTTCACAATTTGGCCAACAAAACAAATGCAACTGAGGAGGCCATTAGAAGAAATTAAGAAAAACACATTTAAATTGGTATATAGAATATCTATTAATGTTTGTAGCCTTCAAACAGTGCATGTGCTACAAGAGATCCTTAGTATTTACATTGCAACACCCATCTCACAGCTCTCCAGTTAAGTTGCTCCATTTTCTATTGGACAATAGCTAAATGGGTTCCTATTGAGGGCTGAGATGAGACATGGGGCAAGAGGCATGGCTCTCCGCTGCCTGCGGAACGGTCTGGCTGATAGATGGTTTATTTCCATTTTGCAGAGGATGCTGATAGGTTCTGTGGGCTGTGGCAAAATGGAAAATATACTATTCACTCACAGGCATATCAACTGCAGACTCTCGCCTGACTGAGAGCTATAGAGACGTGTCAAATCAACTGTCGTCAAAGACAAAAAGAGAGACCGATAAGGGAGAGGGACCAAGAGGAGAGCCGCAGTAACCCGGAGCTAAGTGGTTGGCTTCACCAAAGGCAAAAATATAAACAAAGGCTGTAAGATGATATTGTATGACAGTATCGATATATCCAACTGGTTGGTGAGTATTTATGTGTTTGTCTGAAAGGAAACAGTAAAAAGAGATGGCCGCTGAAGAGTCTGAGAAGGTACTTTCTTTCTGTTCCAGCAACAGCTGATTAAATGGGAGCCTGCATGTAAGTAGGTCACTCATCAAATGGACTCAGATCGTACGTAGCCAGTGTAACATTTGCAGAGCTGTCCTTATGAGCGTGCGTGAGGTAACAGCCAGCAATCACGAGCACTATCAGTCTGTAAGAGGAGCACCAACAGAGGTCTGTTGACCTCTCCACATCTCTGTGGGTTTCCTCTTCTCTGTCACTTCTGTTTGATCCCTATCAAGGTCACAGTCATCAAATGATTCAGTAACATAAAAGAGTCTGTGGGAACATGTTACAGCAGAGAGGATGGCATGGAAAAACAAAACAAAAAGAATGACTGGGAGCACAGACCGTACATTAAGATGATCCAATGTAATCGGCTTGTTTTGTGAGCCTGTGTGTTTTGTAAAAAATTAGCAATCTACACTTTCAGGGGACAAAGTAACCTCTTTTTACAATGAATCACTATTTTCGCCAAACAACTCCGCTGATAGCACTGGACATTTTTAAATTACAGTGTTGCTCTCATAATGGCCCTAATCAAGCAGCAGCCTTAAACAATCCGCCGCATCAACCCTCGGACAAGAAGGACACATAAAGAGGGATAAAAAAAATGTTAATTAATATACATGCATAATAAAGAGCTGTTTTAGTATGGAATACATTCAAGTCATGTAATTAAGCTGCTGCTGAATGCATATTCAAATGAAATCACATTAAAATAAAATGTTATTTGCAAATTTAACGGGTACAGAGTGCCAAATATGGGGAGAAGAGTGTGAGAAAGAATTAAAAAAAAAAACATTTATTACGTACTATATACGCAGTTTGCTGCCAAATGCAACATTATTTACTACCAACAAAGACACAGTTCTTAAGTTTAACACCTGATACAATCCTGAGGACCTAGAAGTGTTGCTGGCAAGAGGAGATGGTTTTTACATAAAAAGCTGTAACAACTATTAGGTCATTTTGTTTCACCTTTTCCAGAGAAACTAAAGACAAAGTGGAATCTCCAACAGAATGATACAATTACTGCTCTGCTGCAATGGTTTTGGCATTTTTTTGTCTTCTTCTTTAGAGGGAAAATATCAGTAGGGATTATTCTGGAAACTGATCATGGAGACGCAGAAGACAATGGATGGATGAACGGATGAACTGATGGATGGATGGATATTCAAATTTAGAAAATATGTACAATAAGTGGGTATTAAGATGAAAATTTCTATTACATTAAAATAACCTGCATGCTGTCAACAGAACACAAATATGATAAGTCTTGATAGTGATGTTAATGTTTTTGATCCTTTCATTCAGTTAGTTCCGGTTCATAGACAATGCCTAATATAACAATTATTTCACCAAAATATTTAAACAATGCCAACTGTTAAATGCAGTCAATGCCAAAGAAATTAAATTCAGATCAGCATCAGCCAGAGATTAAATTATATTTGAATCAATTCATTCCAAAAGCGACGGTAAAAAAAAAAAAAGAAAAAAAAAAGAGAATCATAAATTCAGCAATAGAACATGCAGGAGAAAAGGAAGTAACAAAAATGCCCACAAACATCTAAGAATTTCATATTTAACTCATTCACATTATTGCAACTCAAAGATGTTTAATTACATGATGAAAACTTAAATGTCCTCCTACAGAGGCCTGGGCGATAAACCGCAAATTAACAAACACTGAAATTTATGACAATAACCAGTGTCATTTTGCGGCATTTTCAGCATTTTAAAAAAAATGAAAAGTAATTTTTGGCTGTGCATATATCTATACAAGATGCTGCATTACATGTACAGTCCTTGCAATGTGACTTTATCCCATCCAGTCTGTAACAAGAAGTGAAATAGACAATGAAATTGAGTAAATTGAGGATATTTCAACTACTGAAGCAGCGGTCACAGAGCTGGTCGAGGAGGAAGGAACAGCTCATTCCCAAAATAAATGCAATATCAGTCATTTTGGGTTCAGCAGGGACATTGGAAGATAAGTTATTTTATACTTCTAAGCATGTTCAATTGTGTTCATTTGTTCAATAACTCTTAACAAGTAAAAGCACACATTTTCTTCATTTAATCGCAGGTGCTGTAGCTTTAAAGTCCATTAAAGTGGCAACAAAAATAATTGCAAAAAACCAGTCACACCATCAATATAACCGGCTGTGAAGCATTTACACCGCCCTATCACATTCCTTATTAAAAAGGGGGTAAGGGGAGTCGATTTATTGTTATTGAGGTGACCTGCTCAATATATCATGATATTGATTTTAGACCATATCGCCCAGCCTTGATCCCACATGTATGCAGGCCCTCTGCCTGTCGCCCAACCCAACCGTTCCTTCAGCGCACACATCATAAGTTTCTCTCCTGTTGCTACAGGAGGATTTCTCTTGAGCCAACAGGAGATTCGCTGTATGCAGTCACATTCTCAGGCTTTACCACACATGTGACAGCAAGAAAAGAGAAGAAAAAAAAAACTCAACAATGCAGCTGAGATGAAAGAAAAACATGTTGGCTGGTGGATTCCGAGGCAAATTAAAGATGGTGTTCAGTTTATTACGTAGCCTTCCTCAGAGCCAAGGAGAGCGGAACGCCACAGAGGTACCATGTGAGCCTGAAATTGAAAAACGTGACTTCTCCTTCCACTTTTTATGAAATGCAAATAATTTATCCACCGGGGACCTTCCTCAACCGAAATGTTCTCCATGAAATTGGATGCTGCACAGTAACTAGTTTTTGCATAAACTGATGAATGATCAGAGGCAGGATGTGCAGCACTATGTTTGTCATGGCTAACCCGACAGTAAAGACTGCTTATTAAGCAAATGAATGGAACATGTCCAGCTGCCAGACTCCAACCATGGCAATCCACCTTTTCTGCTCGGTTTTATTTCTCTTTGAGATGCAGAAAAACAGTTTGATGAAATAAAAAGAGACTTGCAGCAATCTTGTGTTGCTTGACAGAAGTGTTAAATTTAGAGGAGCTGATTTTTGTGCTGCAAGGTCGAGATGATTTTATGGTTCTGAAGCTTGCCGCCGTCACAAACCAGCTTAGAGGCCACAAATAGCTATGTGGGTGAAAGTGAATCGATACGTGACTTTTCATTATGGTTCCATTTCCCAGTAACCCGTCTGTTCAGAGGACTGGCAGATAGGCTGGAAATTGAGACTCATCAAAGACCTCTTCTGTGACAATCAGCAGGAAACAACAACCTGGATTGTTTCAAGGCAAATGTACCATCTATGTATAGATTTACGACAATTTTTCTTTTAAATTAGTCTAGAAATATTTAGGAAAATGCTTATTTTATGGTTCTGGTAAAACATCCGCGTAAAATGTTCCAAACATGATCTAAATATTGTAATTTCCTGTTTGTTTGTTTTTTTATTTTGCTTCTATTTCATTTGGCTTCAGCTGGAGAGAGATTGTGAAGCTGAATAAATAGTTCAAAGTGAAATGCCCCCACTCAAACATGTATTACTGACCATTTCCTAGCCATGACTAACTGCATGATTAATTGCATGATTAAAAGAAGGAGAAAGCTTTGACCTTAAAACCAGACTTCCTATGATACAAACGCTAAAAGCTTCCTGATTAACTTCTATTTCAATTTTCTGTCAGCACACTCAGCTCTTGTCGCTTTTTACTGAACTGTTTACTAGACGGTACTTAAAGCCCACTAGAATATAATGGATGGGCTACAATAAAAGAAAACTAGTAAGCTTCAAGTAGAAGGATCTTTATATAGCAGATCCTTTATAATATTTGTATTGTGCAAATCCCTGGTGCCTCCTGATGTGCTCCGTTTGATTTTTCTATTGAGCAACTCGTCTCTGTTCTTGTTCTAAAACCAATAAGTAATCGTATAAAGGGAATTGATTGGGTGGGATTTCAAGAAAACATGATGTTCTGCTTATAGGGTTCCCTCCCCCAACAACAAATTAACAAAAAGAAACCAATTATTAGATCAAAACTTTAATATTAAGAATACAAATATGTCTTTGCTTGTTTGAGCTGACCATCTGGTTCTGTTGTGCCATTTTTACAACTTAATTTGATTTAACTTTCCAAATTCAGTCAAATATGGAAACTACACCATAGATTATGTGGAATAGTTTTTGATAACTACATTACGACACATTCAAAATAAAACGATATGATCAAATTAGCTTTAGATGTACCACAGGGAAAAAAAAAAATAATAAAACATCCAGAATTTTCTTTTCATTTTAAAAAGTGAAGCATAAGAGACGAGGAGTTCTTTGTTCATCTTCTTTGGGTGTGATTCATTTCCATCCTTCATGCTGGGTGACCTCCTTTTCACCTCCTTAAAACTAGCCAGCTGTTTTTTATTTATTTATTTATTTATTTATTTTCCCACTGAAGCCATTTTTCATTTCCAGCGAATCTTGCAAATTGATTTAACATTGTCTACATTCAATTGATCTAATGAAGGATTTTCTGGAAATATTCTTCTGCACAAGAAAAACTAAAATGCCTAATACGCCAGAACATATGACTAATGGCTTTTTAGCAGTTCAGTGTTTGTGAGAGTGTGTGTGCCGCAGACACCCAATTTGTACAAGCTTTTGTTTAAGCTTTTCACCGTAGCACGATGAGTCAACAGCAAGATTTCGGGAAGTGCAGCCCTTCATGACTAATTATACTCTCTTGCTTTTTAATTGAGAGACCAATGAATGCATATCCGTCCGATACATCCGGATAGCCACTACTGATTGTAACTATATTCTAATTAGCCAGAAAACCCATTCATTGTCTCACAACTATTGTATCTACGCTTCATTAAAACCCACCTTTATTAAATTCAATTATGTAATGTATAATTATGAGCTTCCTTTGAACTTCAGGAGCCATTTGTAACACGGTGCACTGATGGAAAACCACATTTGGAATTGGGAGGATGAGGTTTTAAAAACCAGTAATATCCTTAAATTTTAACATGTCTGAGATTTTTATCGATTTTCAAAACTTTTTACAAAGGAAAATCTGGAAAAAAAACAACAAAAGTCTGGTCCAACCAATTGACTTCAAAACTTAATAAATTAGTAGTTAGAGTCCAGACAGACATATTTATTTCTCTATTTAAATTCAGATGTTCTGTGAAAATCTCAGAGGTTCATTGGAGAATGTTGGTGAACAAACACAATCACAAAAACCAAGTTTTGGAGAAACGGGGTTAAATTATCCAACTACATCACAAACTTTCTATTCAGTGTTACAAAAAAGTGTTTTCAATCTGTCATTTGAGAATGGAAAGAGTGTGGCACCTAAACCAACATGAAAACATTAATCAGAAGCAGATAAGAGGTCAATATAAAATGTTGGCGCTGCAGAGATCCACAGCTCAGGTAAACCTGTCGACAGGTCAACTACTAGCTATGAACCTCATTAATCTGGTCAGGCTGTTGACTTTTGGAAAGAAAACGAGAAAAATAAAATCCAGATATAAAGTTTGCAACAAGGCATGTAGGGGTTTAAAAAAAAAACAGCTTAAAGCCTTTAGGCCAACTGTAAAACAACATGTTTACTTCAAAACTAATACCATGAAAACACCAAATCAACTGTAAAAATTGTTGGTAGAATTAATGGCTTGATGCAATCTGCTGGGTTTCCTTAGAGACATTGTGAATTGGCGCCATATAAATAAGGCCGAGTTGTATTGAATTCTGCTTTTGAGATTTGAGGGCGTTTTTTCAGCAGGACAGGGACACTGCTCTGAAGATTTATAGAGCTAGCCAAAGTGCAAATCTAGCTGAAATAAAAAGACCCAAAACATTGGAAGGTTCAGCATCCAGGAGAACAAGAAACTTAAACGTACAACCTTCGAAATGACCTAGAAACCAACCCAGTTGAGAAGCTTGGGGTTTTTGGTGTGAAAATTGAAAATATTTAATACAAATGAATAATTCTGCAAGACACTTTATATGAACTCTGACCAAAAACGGTGGAAAGTGAAAGAGAACAGACCACATAAATCTATCTCCTCCAGGGGAGACGACACACTTCAGCACAAAACCACCAAAAACATTTGGGTGTGTGTTTTTTGAGAGAGCTACCTTTCCCACGTAACAAGAGCCTGTATTAGTCAGGACTTGCACTGCATTTCTGCTTCCTCTCTCTTTCCATTCACAGTAGTCTAGTTGCAGAGTGGGTAGACAGAGAATAATGACGTTGAGCATGCACAACAACTGCTTCCCGAGGAGAGGGCCCCAGGGAGCATTTTTGCAGTATTATGCAGTCAGCCATAACTAAAACATCATTACCACCCCGTTCACAGTCCGGAGTAAGAGTGCAGACTGGAGCAGAGAGGAGGCGGATGGACTTATGAAGTTAATGACCGTTTTTATTACCAAAGAAACTCCACTGGCTATTTTCTCAGGTAATCACAAATTGTTTTATTTTATGTCATTTAGTGGTCATTTTCAACACCTTAAGAATCACTCTCACCATCTGGAAGAAAATCAGGGGAAAGGAGAGAACGAGTGGAGGAGATGGAACCAAGCAGTTTTTGATGAATGTGTAAAATTACACAATCTAACCCGCAATGATAATAATTAAAACTCGTGAACTGATTAAGAAGTAACCTAAACACAAGGTTAATTGGTGAAACATATGAATGGGATAACTGGAAGAAATAGGCTGCATTTCATGCTTTCACATAACCCAATATGAGTTTGAGAAAAATGGTTCAAGTTGACAGAAAATGAAGGAACAAATCATCTCTGGTACATCACCAATATAATAAAATTTCATAATGACACCATAAAAATGTTCCTGCTCATGTGCTACAGACGCAGGTGCTGAGGGGGAGAAGTGAAAAGTTTCCTAGATTAGCAAATTAAATTGCCTCCTTCAACTTTTTAGAGTTTTCTTTTTGATGAGCTTTTTCCTGCACATTTGCAACAGATAAGTTAAAAATCTCAGTGTGAACAGCTGGGAGCAGTTATGCCATTTAACCAAGGTATCATAGATGGGACATTTGTTTCATCCACCCAAACAGGTAAATAAAACATTCCCCAAAGCGATCATTATGCAGAGTAATGTAAATACAGCCATCATATTAATCATTCTGTGTCATATGGTTGATATTTTTAATGCCTCTTTACCTTGAATTTCATTGATTTTACTAATGATCAATAAAATAATTATGTATTCTAACTGAAGCTGTAAAACAATACCATGAGTCAAATGGTACTGAAGTAATTATGCTAATACCTTTTTGTACTCTCACTGTATTTAAGAGTGAACTTTTTCATAAAGTTGACAGTTTTAATCTGTTTTTATTGCTCTCATACTGTAGTCCAGTCGTCAATTTGAAGAGCCACTTTTGCTACAAAATAAAATCTGTCTAGAGTAAAAAAGACTCTGATCACATGTACTAAATAAAATGTTTTATTTTAAAAAGAGATGGGAATTAAATTTGGACAAAATTCTAAATTTAGAAAAAGCTTGAAGCAAAAAACAATAAATTACTTTTATAAGTTTTGGTGCCTTCTATTGCAGATATTCTAACAGATATTGCATATAAGCATACAGAAGAACTGCAAAACAGCCTTTTTTTATTTTTTATTAAGACAACAGTTTAGATACTGTGACAAACTCATTAATGCACCTATTTACAAATATTATTAGAGTTGCTATGAGTTCTATTATTGGTTAAAAGTGTTTGATTACATAATTGTACCTGCTGTTTAAGCCCACGGATCATTAAATGTGTTTATATGCCATTTTTAATTATTGATCTTGGCTTAATTAGAAAAACCTTTTTGAGAATTTTAATAATAATTAAGAGTGGGTGCCGATTATTTTCCTGCAAATATTTTGGATTAATTACCTATGATATACAACTGGTAATATAAAATAGTTCCTGCTTGAAATGTTTTTTTTTCTCTTCACAAAGATCTGTAAAATTATTCTCACCTTGCTTTTTTTTCCTTAAAAAAAAGCTCTTTTGTTCAATTCTGCACGCCTGAACCAGCTATTAGCCGTCAGCCTCCCTGTTGAGCCATTGACTTTCTCCTGCCAGAACTAAAAAGCAGTATTTAATTATGCACATACAAGGAAAACTAGTCTCTCATTAAAAACTACAGCAGATAAACTGAACTGACACGTTAATGAGGAAGTTGTATACAGAAATGGAAAAATTGCAGAGGCTAAAAACCATTGGGTGAAGTGGAAGGAAATAACCGCTGCCTGGTAATGATAATTTAAGCAGTTGGACTATAAGAATTACCATTAATAGTGCCCAGTAAAAACAAAGTGCTCTGGCAGCTTAAGTAAACACTATTTAGCTCATCTTATCATTAGAATTGCACCTGCATTTTAACTGAATTCCTTAAATAAATAAAGGCCACCTTCCCTTTAAATCTTGAATGCATTTAATTTTCTTCCATCTCCCTTAAACTCCTCAAAAAAGAAAAAAAAAAAAAAAAAAGCCAGTTAAGAAGAGCTGAAATCGTTCATATTTTCATGTTTATAAAGTGCATGGTGCAGTGATACAGCCCTGCGAACATAAACCCTTCCACCTGGTGCATTGTGTCCCTCGTCCGGGTTGTAATCTCGCCGTGTAATGAAGGTTGTAAATCAGCACCTTGGACAGCGATTTCAGTACCAGGGGATGGCGGACAGCAACAACAGCTGACATTCCTCCTTACTGGAGCTACCCTGCATCACACTGATGACTAAACAGAGTTATTCAGGCTGTTGCACAGCTAGCTTAGAAGAGCTATGATTCAAAGAAAAGGGGGAAAGAGGTTGAGTTTGTTTCTGTGTGAATGACATCCTATTTAAGAGATATACTGCTGCTGCAGAGTGACAAAAAAAAAAGATATGCTGAGAAGAGGGTGAGTAAGACGCAAATTTCTCCCTCTAACAGTCCCAGCATGGCTGAGTGAACATGCATAGGTGATATCAAAGCACTGAACTAAAACAAATTAAGAAAACGGCTGATTTTAAATGGTCTTGATGTTTAGATGGAGCTGCAGAAGTGATGAGCTGCAAGCACACACACTTTGCAGCACCTTTAGCATTTGCTCAATAAGAACATGGACGTTAACTTCAAAGTACACATCAGCACACACATCCTTAAATCCAAAACAGAAACAGGACACACACACACACACACACACACACAGCAATGCACCTCCAGTTTAACACTTCAGGATGAGCCTGAAAGGCTGTGTGTGAAGCCTGGTAACCTGGCCTAGAAGTTTCCAGAGTCAAACCCTTGCTGTTCCTAATTAATAACACATTATTGTAATTCCACTTATAAAAAACGAATGATGTCTGCATTAAGTTAAATATTCATGGTCCCAGAGCTGGTCTATTTTTATCATTAGGCCCTCACAGGTAGAAGAGCCTGCATAGTGACTGTTCTCTCATCCGCAGCCTGCCTCTTCAATGCATTCCTTGGAGTCCAGGACTGACAGCCAAAGGAAGGCTTGTGCATGACGAAGAGCGGGAGAGATGAAAAAGTGAGACTGCAGCGCAGATCGATTCGGAGAGCAAAATCAGGCAAAATGGGGCAGAGAGGGAGACGAAATGTTTCACATTTACTGTACAGTTTGAGGAGAACGATGTGTCAAGTAAAACCAGACGACAGCTGACGACGACTTAAACCTGTCATTGTGATTTAAAGTATATCTGGCAATGTTGAGTGTTTTAGCAACAACAAGTTGAATGTCCAGCAGGCCTGTGAAGGTGAGCATGGTCTGCTTAGCTATCCACACAAACCAGCAGAACCACAGGTTCGCTCCTGAATCCCTGCAGAGAGTCAGCGGCGGGTGGAGGAAAGGGGATTGGATGGAGGGCTGACTTTGACAGCTGGGGGTGACGGGATTAGCAGAAATGGTGGCTTGGTATCTGTGGTTGTGTTATTCAGTGGGTGTGTGTGTGTGTGTGCGCATGTGGAGATACCAATACAGGGAATATTTAAGTTGCCATTAAGAATTTATTCTCCGCTGTGTGTGCATGTGCATTTATTTGTGTGTATTAGAGCGTGTGTGCATGTGTTATTAAAAGCTTTAACACCCTTATGCTCACAATCCATGCTATGGAGTGTGCACATTACTATTCCTGTCACAACAGCCTTGCAGTAGAAGAAGCAGTGGTGGTGGAGTCAAGCAGACCATCCACTGTAGAAGCTAACGTTGACACTCACACACACCAGTGCTCTTCAATCCAATCAGGTTGTGTGTGTGTGTCTACATCTTGCATGTCCTTTTTTATTTTTCATAAGTAGGACACATTTACTCACTCTCCCTCCATGCTGTTGCATCAGCATGGCACAGCACTGCGATGTGATGCATCAACATGTCCAACCTCCCTGATTTCTCCGAGTGACCGCATGACAAATCTCATCACTCACCCTGGCTCTGCGCTCCCCCGTCCCCCTCCTCTGTGTCGGTCAGGTTGTTAAGCATCCCGGCTCCTCCGCGATGCTCCTTGTTCTGCTGCTGCAGAGCGATGTCGCCGATCGAGCTCTCGGCAGCTCTCCCCGCTCTCCACGCGCTGTGATGCGGCCACAGAAATTGCAGGGAAGCGGCGCAGAAAATGTGCCGGGGGATCCTCCTCACTCCTCTTCACTCCTTGCCGCCTGTAGGATGCAACGGAGAGAGGCAGCAGAAGAGAGAGAGGAGGGGGGGGGATTTTTTTTCCTCTATGTGGATCCTCCTCTTGACGTCTCTTCTCTAGCTTGTAAGCGTGACTCTCTCTGTTGCGCTCTCTCTCCAGAAGGAGGAGGAGGAGGACGGGGGAGGAAGAGGGAAGGTGAAGCTGCAGGAGTTTGGTGTATGATGGAACGCCTCAAAGCTGCGCATTTGCTCTCCCTTTTTCGTTTTCCCCTATTTCCTTTTCTTTGTCCCTTTTCCAGTTTTTTTTCGCCTCCGGTTCTTAATATCACTCAAAACAACAATATTCTCAGACGATGCTGCTCTCTCGATGTAGGCGCCAAGCTGATTGCATATTCAAGTAGTTGTGTGATTTCCTAAATATCCACTTTTGTCCTTTTTCTCTACCTCCTCCTTCTCATCACCTCTGTCAGACAAATCTGTGATTGAAGTGAGCAGCCAGTAGCCTCACCGCTCTGATGTTCTCCATATACAGATGTGCTTCATGGTTTGGCTTCTCTTTCTCTGCTTTGAAATGAGCGACTGCACTCACTTCAAATTTAATGTCAAATGCAAATTAACTTTTTCTTTTTTTTTTTCCTTTAGGAGAAAGACAAGTCAAGAGTTATGATAAACATGGAAAGCCTTGTACTCAGACGTGCACACGCAGATTAATCCAGCAACTGGTTATCTCAGTCCTTCTTTGGAGCATTTAGTTCCAGCTGAGAGGACCGGCGCGCCGTATGTTGGCAGCTCAGCTTTGGAGCCCCGCTGGAAATTAGACCATCCTCATTTTGATCCATGCAGATTCCTTCTGATCTGGTACACGGTGTTCTGAGAGCAGAGAAGTGAGCAGCATGGAGACGCTGGATGAGTGGTTCTGTGTTTTCTGCAGCGGTTCTGTTTATGTTGAATGCATCTTGCTTTTGGTCATGCTGGCATTGATGCACAGAGTAGACTGCTACCACGAGATGCAGAATGCAACCCTGGACTCCCACATTTGTTGACACTGTATGAAATATAACCAGTTTCACAATGGTATAATAATTTCAACCAACAATCAAGCCTTGAAGCTTAGTCATAAGTTTTTACTCAGATGTTTGTGTTCTCCTTCTGCAGTTGTACTAACCTTCATGCCAGATGTGTGAGCAGCAGCAGGAGAACCAGACAAATTAAATTATAATATTGAAGGTAAAATGATCCTTTGGATTTGCAGAGCTAAAGCATTCATGCCTTAAATCTCCTGCTCATCATGTAAATTATGCAAAAATATAGATTAAAACATCTTTCACTTTGATGAATCTGTACATGTTCAAGATGTGATATTAGATTATTTCCATTAGTTTCCTATAGTTTTTTCCCCCAGATATATAATGCATAAGGGCGCTCCATCATTGTTTTGTTTTAATACTTTTTCACTTTATGTTTCCTCTAAACAAACACCGATCCACTTTTTTCACTTCCAATACGATACAGCTATCTGAGGTTCAGCATCAGCCGATACCGATCCAGTCCAATTCAGAAAAGCAGCTTAAAATGTTTCTTTTTTTAAACACAGACATACATGTACCAAATAACAAATCCATCTGATAACTCTGCAGCAGTACAAAACACCAATATCTTCACAAGGTTGGCCAAACGTAATTAATTTGTTCAGTCTGTACAATTAAGAAAATAACAGCCGATGTAAAATAAATAATAAAGAAACTGAAGCAAATAGACTGAATAGATCTACCCTTATGTAATCTGCTTGACTGATTGATATGCTGTTTATATTTTATATTTCACATAAGTTGGTTGTAAGAAATAATTTTTTGAGCTAATGTTGCGTTTCTATATCTCATTTATAGGATTCAGAATCCATATAAAATGTGACAAAATTGATTTTAAAGAATTTGAAAAAATAAACCAAATCTGCTGTCTGGCAGCCTGGTAACTATATGCAAAGCACCAAAACAAAGAGGAAACTACAAAAATGAAAGAAATTCAAGTAGCCCACCTTCTTTGAATGACAATATTGTTTTTTACCATGTGAAAGGTCTGCAAAATGAATATTGAACACTTTGGAAACAACGCATGCACAGAGCTAAGCTATAGCATAGCCAAGGAAAATCATTGACCGAATAATTTAAGTTATTCGTATCTAAAAAAAACAGGCCATCAAGTGCATATATTAGTTGTCAAGGAATACATGATTTTTATCATATGATCTTTGTGATATTTATTATGCTTATTTCTTAAATATCTCATACAGTGTGAAATATCCTAAATTGAGCAAGTAAAGCAACATGACAAAAAGAAAGTAGTTGAGGATGTAGAAGAAATGCCCTGCACATGCTGCTGCTGCAATACTGCATCACTACTGCAGCTGTTCACATCTCTCCCCAAAACAGAGTGTAATTATCTCTGCTGATGTGTGTGCAGGTGTACATCGTCAAGAAAACAAGAATCAACTGCAGCCACTGAGTTTGTACACACAGATTGATATTCAGTGCAAGTTAGCTGACTCAAATGAAAATTTATTTTGCCCTAAACAAGCTGACGTTAACCAACTGACTGCCAAATCTCTGTAATATTCGTTGATTGAGACGGACGGATGGCCGGCAGCCAGCCAACAGTTAATCACATATTTTATGCTTTACACGGTTGAGCGATATTAGATCCAGTTTGATTAAAATGACCTTGAAATCAACTCTTTTACACCTAATGAGTTTAAGGGTGTTTAGAGAATAATGTTTAAAATACATTATGAAAAAAAGAAACGTCCGAAGTGTCTCCATGTGAGCAGCAATAAACTAATCCTATCTGCAAATGTTTTAGTTTTTGAACCAAAATCTTGCTTACATGTGTCAAACTCCAGTCCCCGAGGGCCGGTGACCTGCAACTGTTAGATGTTTCACTGGTTCATCACACCTGAATCAAACGGCTGATTTATCTCCTCAGGATGCAGTTAAGTTCTCCACATTCCTGCTAATGACCTGATTATTTGAGTCAGGTGGGCTGTAGCAGAGATACATCAAAAAGTTTCCGGACACTGGCCACTGAGGTCTGGAGTTTGACTCGTGATATAAAGGACAGCTCAGAAATTTATCATACAAATAATTATCCTTGATTTTTAGGGCTAAAATTGGAATAATATGGTTTAAAATAGATAATAAATAAATAAATAAATAAGTTTACCAGCACACTGACAAATCAACATTTTAAATTCAATTAAAAATAAACTATTTATTCCCAGGGGGCAATTACAAGAGGCACATGGAGCAAGTTCAATTCGAAGAGCAGCTTTTGACCTTGTTACTACAAAATAAAATATGTGCAGATTGATTTCACAAATATGAACTAAATAAAGGATTTTAAAATCTCAGGAAAATATACAAAAACATATTTGTTCATATTTTAGAACAAAATGAGTTATTTAACTTTCAAAAAGGAAAGACACATTTTTTTGTAGAATGAGGTCAGCTGAGTGAGCCATAAATATGGAAAGCAAAGAAAGAATAAAGAATATCGTTTGAAAACCAAGAAACAAACTACTTTTAAAAGCTTTGTATCATTGTATGTTCTGTGGTTATAGATATTCTAAGAATATACAGAAGTGCAGCTAAAAAAATCATTTCCCATTGGCTATTTAATTAACAACATTTCTTATTTGATTTTATAAGAATAACAGTGGAGGAGCCAAGAAGCCACGTCTCCACAGGCCGCACATTTAAACTGATCAAACTATGGCTAACACATACAGGTACGTATCTAAAATCTGATGTCCAATTACTAACTCTTAAAAAGAGATGCTTGAGAACACAAGTACAAGATTTAAAATTCCTGTTGGTACTCCAGTCCATTGAGTGGCAGTAAAAAAAAACTTTGATTTAATTTGCCAGCTGCCATTAAAACAAACAACAAAGCAATAATGTACATGTTCAGCTGGACCCAAATAGTGCACCAAGTAAAAAGCTGCACTTTTCATCATTTCAGCACCTGATGCCAAGTTTTAGTTTTCATCCCATCAAAATATTTCTTTAGGCACTTTCCTATTGTGTTTGCAAATCCGATAACAACGCTAGTGGAAGAGAAGAAAGGCAAACAAAATACACAAGTTACTACATTATTCGATGACCTAAACACACACACACAGTTTTGTTGTTCAATCAATTCAAACAAAACAAAGTTTATGGGAAATAAAATTGCCAAACTTTGACATTTCTTCCCCTCCTCGGTTAAATTTCCCAGTGTTAGAGTTCCGTTTTTCTCAGACTGTTATTCAGTGCACAGACTGCTGACTCATCCAAGCTTCAAAAAGGCGCCCTAAATGACATGGCTTGTTGACAACTTATCAGTATCTTGCCCATAAACAGAGTCGTGTTATTGGATTAGCACAAACCCTTACAACAATGGGACAGTGCCAAGAGGAAGTCTTTGGTACTGGGTGAAAGAAAACATACAACCTAAAGCAGATGGATGTCATAAAGAGATGTTTGTGAAACTATAAAGCTTTTATATGACCCGGCGCTTTAAATCGAATGTAATAACGACAGAGTGCTGACAGCAACAGTGTTTATGTATGTCTCATCTGAAGCTGCTGTGTCCTTGCATGATTAAGTGCATTCAAGCATGCTTTTAAATGTTATTTGATGTTGCTGTGTATTTCCCAAGAACACCAAATATTCATTAGGAGAAAATTAATCAGAAAAATGTTTTTAAGCCACTGAACGCTGGCTCAAATGTCCGACGGCTTTGGCAAAACCCTCAGCAGAGGCTGGACTGTATAAAATCTGCTGATTTATGCTGAAGTACATGAAGCTTTAACAATGTTTGCTTTGATCAAGAGCTTACGGGTAAAGCAGGAACACGTCCGCAATGCTTTTAGAAAAGACAAGGGAGAAAGGAGATTCAGCTGCAGTGACTATATGTTGTTATAAAAGGGTTACAAATGTTAGAAGGCAGAAGATATTAAAAAGAAAATAAGGCAGGTTGGAAATTAGATGAGATTTGATCAGAAAAGAACAGAAAGCCCAGCTTGTTTGTGCACTTCTCTACAAAAACATAAAACACTGATCTAGCTGCATTTCGGTAAATCTGATAGCAAACATTACATTGGCTGATTTATCTGACAGATTCCAACTATTCACATTTGCAGTTTGTCAGTCTGGAGGTATTTGTCGTTTACAGCAGTGCTGTGCTGCATCGCATATTTTATTCTTTTTGGCACCATAAATGAACTGGTTATTAATATTGTAACACAGCATTCTGGGATGCCTGAAAATGGGAACAGCCTTGATTTAATTATGGTTATTAAAAACTCTGCTGGAAAGTTTATGCCTGCAGTTCTCAGACAGTGGTGAGGATCAGTGACATCACAACCAGACTGACTCCATGAACCTGCTGCCTCAGATGAAGGCAGCTGGCTCCCAACTGAGAGGCCTCCACTGTGCCACGAAAATAATCAAATAATTTAAAAAAAACCTGGAAAAACCAAAAGAGGCAGAATGGCAGTCTGTGAATAGAGGAAAGCAAAACCCAAAGGAGGGTTCAGGGCCTCATAAGTACTTAAGTTTATGCTTCCATAATATAACGTTATATTACACCAGAGCAGGGGTCTTCACTCTGTGGCTCTCTGGACCTCCCACAACGGCTCTTAATAATATTTGGCCAAAAACTATAAAGAATAAACAAAATTTTATAAATATAGACATAATATAGACAGTGGCGAATTTAATAGTTTTCCCATTTGTTATTGCATTTCCACAGCAGAATGAAAATATGTCTCTTTCACTCAAATTGTTTTACATTTTTAGCTTGCTGTATGCTAGTGTAAAGTAATTAACATATCATATAAAGAACATGGATATATTTACAAAGTATCCTAAGTCTGAAAGGGCCTTCTAGTGATGTCATTTTAAAAAAGAGTTTTCTTAGCATTTCACCTTGATAAGGTAAAAGTTATGTACACAGCACCTTAGGCCTTAAGGGAGCGCCAACAGATTACACAGAAATTATAAAATGTACTCAAGATACAAAAGTGGGTTTTGAAGTTGAGATTAAGACGTGATTTTTTTTATTCTTATTATTATTCATAAACACAGTAAAAATATTTACATTTTCTTCCACACCTCACTTAAAATCTGACTATTTTAAAATAGTTATTCATAAATCATAACAAAATGTATTTTTATATGTAGCCTTTACTATGATGAAAACTTCTACATCATTCATATGTCTGTGTTGATGATGCAAAAACAATTTCAACATAATTTGAATTAGCACAGAATATTTGTAGATTAACCTTTTTATTTCAACCGTTATTTTAGAAAAAGCATAAAATGTTGGTATATTTAGAGAATATAAGCAGGAAAATTCAGTTTCCCAGGTGTGTTAATTTTTTAAAACCTTGACTGATACAAAGGTTCTGTTCCAAATGTCTCATTACAGTGGACCTCCTCCTGTTTGCGGCTCAGTATTCATGGATTCACACATTTTTGCTGAAAATGACTCCAAGTTGGTTATGGAAAGTCTGCCTATTCACAATTTTTTTTTTTTTTTGTGGAGCAAAATATTCAGAAGAAAATGATTGTTAGATGGCACAAAAGTGCTAAGACACTGTGTTTCTACTGTGCCTATTCATACATATTAAATTATGTTTGGTGTTTAAAGCATTAAAATAGGCAGTAATGAGCATTTTAAAAGGCAGTTTCAAGTATTTGCTGGTTTGAGCTCTTCGTGAACAGCTGTGGTCCCTAACTGCTCAAACTACTACGGGTCTGTTGTACTCAGAAATACACCACCTATTTCTAGCATCAAAGTCTAAAATGTTCTCTGGACTTTGTTTTGTCAGTGACTCTGTTTCTCAGATGAATCTGTAGCGAGAATTGATGTGTTTGACGTCTTCTGGTTGGACTGATCTTTCTCCACGCACATGCACGTGATGCAATGATCACTTCACACAGATAAAGGTTTTTAGGGGAGGCTTTGAGTGCGTGCATCGCGAGTGTGCAGTCTCTACAACAAAATCACATCACAGCAGACCTCAGTTCCAAGCAGATTGGTACCAGAGCTTCACACTGCAACACATTGTTTCACTGAACAATGTTATGCTGCTCAAGCTGCTTCAGATATCAAAGGATGAGATAGAGCAAGGACAAACTGTTCCAACCTGCAGTCTCTGTGACAATGCCTCGTCTCCTCTTGTGGCTTCCTGGCTTCCTGCCAGATCATTATGGTCTGTCTGTGCACCTTCAGTAGCTGACAAGGGCATACCGCATTTTTACACAAGTTTTTGGCAGAAGAAAAAAAAACAAAAGATATGGACCCACACTTGAACTTCAAGTGGAGACATGGGAAAAGAGACAAAGAGATAAAAACACAAGTAATAGAATTCGCAAACGAGTTCAAAGCCTTTAAAATCTCACTATGACTATTAAACACATTTAAAGCTTTATTTGATCCTAGAGACGAAAGCTGTTTCTTTCAATAAAGATCACTGGGTAATATGACCATTGTACAGGGAATAAATATAAATAAATCTAGTTTCCAAAAAGATCCTCATAAGCTAAATCTGCAGTGTAGGACCAAAACACATTCAACTGAAGCAGGATTATCATTAATAATGTAATGTGTTTTTCTGTTTGAGCTGTTTTTAGAAAGAAATATGAGCATATCTTTAATTATGTGTGTCCGATTGGCACCAAGTCTCATTACTGAGCCACAGTGCAAAAACCAGAGAATACAGTTACTACAAAACTGAAGCACTTGTGTTGAAGGGTTCAGCTTGATTAGATTTTAGCTTGGCTTTTCTCTCTCTCTCCCTCTCTCACCTGTTATTTGATTAGACTTTGCTCAAAGAACAATCCAATTATCTCCTACAGCAAGCTCAATGACAAACACAAACATATCCGTACATGCATGCAGAAACGATACTCCCCAAGCGACTTTTACTAAACTATTAAGCGAGATGGGCGGAAGACAATTACCTGACTTAGCGATGAACTTTGCTCTGCGAAAAGTCATGGAAAAATAATGAACGCTATTCAGCAGACTAGGGAGCCCGTGACTACATCATTTGCCATGACACTGCTCCTTCAAATCTAAAGAGAATCTCTAATTTATTAAATGTAACCCCTTATTTGAAGTGTATTCCTCTAAAACCAAATCTAATGCTTTCCTTGAAATACAGAGATTCTGAAGTTTGAAAGAACAACAGCCTACTTTGTTGTATTTTACTAATTTGAAGCTAAAATAGAAACAGGACAGAGATCACTTCAGCCCAATTAACCACATTCAAACTCTAGCAGAATATTATCACAATGTGTTGTTGAGAGCAGAGTTTGCATGTCTGAGGTGTCAGAGATTTGCTTGTGTTGTGTTGAGACCTGCAGGGCCAGCAGAAGTTGTTGGCCCTCAGAGTGCCTGTCAAGTAATTAATCTGAGAATAGCCGGGCAGTCCGGAGAGATGAGCCACCACATTTGACAAGGCTTTGATTGTGAGACAGGCATCAAGATGTAAGGGCGATTCCCGTAGCCTCGGCAGGCGGAACAAGGACATCAAAGTGGTCCAGCAATGTTTCAACACAACACAGCAAGGCTTTTCTTCCCCAACATGTTTATCTGATAAGGCCTGCTGTCTAACCACAGATTGTTGTCTTTCTAAGACTATAAGCCTTCTTTCGACTGCGCTTACCATCACTTTCTTTCAGTGTTTCTATCGCGAAACAAAAAGCAAACAGATAAAGTCAACAGCACTCTCTACTCTCTACTGTGCCTTGTTAGGAATGCAAAATGTGTGTAAAACTGTGCAGATCTAGATCTAAAATTATAGCTCTTGATAAAACACTAGGAAAGAACCATATATATCAGTACTGTATATCGGCTGATGTTAGTGATTTACTAACATAACGGTATCGTTGCAAGAATAAATAAATACAAAACATTTTAGATGAGAAAATAAACAATTTTCTTGCAAGACAGGAAGCTATTTGTTTTTTTTTAATTAATCTACAAACGTCAAATCAGCCATTGAATCAATATTTTCACCATTAGTTGAGGTCTGCTGTAAAACCCTTCCTTTACCTCGAAAAACTGTATTAAGCACTGAAACGTGTTGATATGTTAGTTTGAAGAAAGAAGGAATACTAAAAGGAAAAATATGTATATATTCTATGGCTCAGTTATTAGTACAGTAAACACAAACCTACATACATGCGTCATGTAATCTGATGCAGAGAACTGAGTTTTTCATGCTTACTCTCCGTTTCAGGTGACTGATTCAAAGCCTGTATAATCAATTACGTTGAGTTGAAATGCTTTTCAAAATCTGTCCGTTTACCTTGTAAAACAACTTGACAATTTGTGCATTATCAATAAGCTGAACTGAATGATGTGAAATTATAAAGCAAAGAAAAATGAGGACTTTCACAAATGTGAATCATAAAACCCACAAATCGACCTCATGAGATTATCCCCAAAAATTAAATGAAGATATAAGTAACTGAAAAGCAAACTTTGACTTCAACTGTAACTAGATCAACAATGTGGTTTACCAAAGACTGATTTTGATTGTCATGAAGGCTTTGTCATGTTGTTTTAATTGTAATTGTGTACAGTCAAATCAGCGTTGGTTGTGGTTATACATGTCTGCCACCGATACTTAATTAGTAAAGAGCTGAAAAACTGGGAAATAATATATTTAATTATTCTGACATTCTTATACAAAAATACATATTCCTATCTGTCACTAGAGTTTGTAATATGGTTTGTTTCTCCCTTCGTTTCCTGGACTGAGCTGCACACACAGATTCATCACTCAGAAAAACTCCATTTGGTGAGGATCTCTTCTTCTAATGTAGCACCTGAATTCAATACTGAAATCAATTACTGACTCCCATCCAATTACTTAGGATTCAAACAAACAGCTTGTTAAGAGGAAGCCGGGTTGCAGTCTTTTTGTTCTTATTTACTTTAAACTTGTCTGTGTTAATGCACAGCATTATGTTCGCTATTTTTGGTTCCTCTAATTCAAATCTGCTGAAAACAAATCTGTTGCAAATCAGCGTGTTAATTGTATGCATTTCTTATATGAAAGAGGTTTAAAAAATCATGTAACAAAGCTCTGTGATTTGAATTAGAAGCTGTTATTTATCTTCAATCACCCATAAAATATCACCAGTGTGTGATAATTTACTGACATGTTTCCAGCGCAGCTATCTGAGAGAGCATCTTCCCACGTTAGGAGAAGGTGAATCTGACAGAACAACTTGAGCGGTGCTGGGAGGAAGTCATCACTGAAACACCCCTGAAGTGTTAAATAAAGACAGCAAAGAGAAAAACAGCAGTGGATGTACCATCTCCAGAAAATAAACAGCACACAGCAGAGGTTAGGATGCGGCGTGAGCTAGATATATTTTTAGTGTCTCAGATCAAGAGTACTAAATTTTGTGGGTACAGCGTGTACATGGAGCACGCTCTTTACATTTTCCCATCTCTCCATAAATTCACAAGCAACCTCTTTTTTTAAAATTATATTTAATTTATTCCATGGAGGAGGAGGGGGAGCACGAAGAGGAAGGAAATATGACCCAGTTTTATTTTCTCAAAAGAAAAGAGATGTATCAACAGGGAGAGAAAAAAAGAAGTGAGAGAAGAAGATGAAGAGGATGAGTGGGGAGCTCTGGCCTGAATGAGAAGGGAAAGAAATAAGGGCGCATTTCCGTAGATGGCTCCATTAAAAACATCACTGTAGTTAAAATCTGAATACTAAAAAAACAAAAATGCTTGTTCTTATGCATATAATTCATGCTATTTTCTTAAAAAAAATTTTTTTGGGGGAATGCTTTAGAAATTAAGTCTATTTTGGTACAACGGATCAACATTTCCAATGTGGATAATCATCAAATACTTGCAACAAAAAAAAATCTACTCTGACAATGAAGACATCCCCCCCCCATTACCTCTTACATGTTCACCAAAATAACTGAAAACAGCATCAAGGCTGTTCTCTCTCCTGAAGCAACATACCAAAGATTTTTGCTCTTGTACGGTAAGCTGCTTTACAGCTGAGAACATCTGCTGACATGAGAGAGGAGACGCTTGACTGAAATGATAAGGGGGCGGTTTATCCGGTGCAACACAAATCATGTTTCGTCTTCACAGAAACATAATCAGAAGGATCATGTTTTTTTTAAGGAAGCTGGAGGATGTGTGTTCCACATTAGTTGAAACAACAACAAAAAACAATTTTATATGGTTCTTAATTAGAGCACATAAAAATTATTGTGGGATTATTTGGGAAAATTAAAAATGTATGCATGACAGGATTTGAGTGGGAATTAGGAAGTTATGTAACAATGAGAGAAAAGGGTCATTGTAGGCTTAAGGGTAGTTGAGCTTCAAGTGATTTTTACAGCCTTTCAACCTGGTTGTGTACTAATTTTACATGTGCCTGAAAACTACAACAGTAACTGCAATAATGTATGCCAACCTTATGTGCGACTTATCTTAATTATCGGTAGAGCTGAACATATTGAGTTAATGAAAGTTTTTGGATGTCATTCTAAACATTCGGACTTATTTTTAGACTTATAACCACAAAAGATTGATGTCCAAATAGAGAAATAACATATTCAAATCCAATATTTTTTTTTTATCTTATTTTGGTTTTAGTTAATTAACATCTCAATCTTACCTTAGACAGCATTTCTTTATCTCAAAAAAACTCTTTAACCAACAAACAAAGCAGAAGAAAAAGACAAACCAACCAGCCACTGGAGCTACTGGTTAGTAGCTCCAGTGGCTGGGAGCCACTGGTTGATGAAAATGAAGTAAACTTACTTTATTTTCTGTGCTTCCAGAGTTAATGCATGACAAGTCAACAAGCGCACAACCAATTGAAACTTCAGACGTAGCTACAAAACTGTATTAATTAAAATCAGACATAAAATTAGGTGATAGATATCAAATTGCGATTTTCATTACAATTTCAACAGGTTCAATGTTTCAATCACAATGGACTGCTTGGATGCAGTATTGGGTGGGCTCTAATATTTCAGCTGTCATCCATTCAGGCTTGGCTTGTCAACAACATAATGGGGAACATGGATGGACTTTTTGCTGCATTTTTAATATATATATATATATATATATATATATATATGACCCTCCAAATATTTCCAAATGGCGGCTGTACAAAGTATTGACTCTTTTTTGGGAAAATTAAAAATGTACAAAGTATTGACAAACATTTTTAATAATCATTGCCTACTGTTAAGTATTTAACTCTCTCAGTACAGTCAAATGTTACTAAAATATAGTTTGGACTCTAACTTGAATGAAAAATATCTCCAAATAATCCAATACATGTTGAAAAGGCCATGCTGAGGTGCCCAGGTGTCTGAGTGCTTTGTAATGCACTATTACTCATCAAGGTCCAGAGGATATAAGGTCCAGTTCTGGTGAGCTTTAAAAAGGCCATCGCTCATTTGCTCTGCTCCTGTGCAGCTGTACAAAGTTATAGGACATCCAGAAACAGGTCAACGATTAAGAGAGGATATGTTCTGTTGCAAGGGGAGTGAATACACAACCCAAGACTAAAACTGAACTTTTCTATCTTTAGGAGACATCTAAATGCGTATTATAATTTGAAATCATTGCTTTCTGCAAATTGTACACGGCTCAGGAGATACACCCTCCCCCCCAAAGGCCACTTCATTACAGTGCTAACATTAGGCGGCCTGATGTAAATTTCATGCCACGTTGACCTTTAAATCTATTTCTGTTTATTCTGCTACAGAACACCTATAAGCAAAATGGGCACTAAGCTGACATTTGCTCTAAAATTACTCATCTGCACTCAACACAGAAAATGGTCAGGCAGTAAATAAGTAGTTAGTACACAGTGTGTTACCATAAAACGGTTGGTTTGTTTGACCTGTTAGCGTTAGTTATTTAGGACGAGTTCACAACAAATGGCACTTTGCAAGAAAAATACTTCCTAGTCATGTCTTGTCAAAAATAATCCAAACTCAGTTCTGATTAATTCACTCAGTTCAGTCCAATCCAGTCATATGATCATAAATCAACTGTTTTCCTCCCTACTTTCAATTCTTGCTATCTTGAGTAAAAATTGAAAGCAGCATTTTATCAAATGATGTCAATTATTTTAAAAATAAAAACAAACTTTTGCCAAATATGTTTATACTTTACTGTCTTTAACAAAATAATGCAAATAAATACATAAATAAAACATCAGGAATTTCAGCATGGTCAGAAATATTTGTGTCCTTCATATGCATTTGCATTTGAATGAAAATACTCAAATACAAAACAGTAAATATTCCACTTAAGTTTACATACTAAACTTCTCAGCCAAACTTTATTTCTTCCATAATCAAATTATGCACAAGACTCAAAGCCTAATGCACAAAGCCACCACATATTGTTCTTGCATGTGACTTAATAGCACAAATCTGTGAGCAATTTGTTTTTCCGTCTGTGTTGAATTGGTACAAGAAAACTGTCAAGTCTTCCTGTATACCAATTTAGTGGCATGGATATAAGCAACTTTGACTGTATTAGATTAAACAAAGTGCTTTCTATTACTTACTACTCTAAAACAAATCATCATTTGATTGCAATATGTGAGAATACTGGATTTATTCAAACAAGTTAGAGCTTGCCATTGGTTAATATAAATTCATAAGATTATGAAAGATTTGGCGTTCAAAGAAATTCAAAAATGGAACTTCACCACTGAGTGAATATTATTCTTTTTTTGGTGATGAAACTGGAAAAGAGGCTGCAAGCTAAGAATGACTGATCAGCCTTAAAAGCCCTCCTAAATAATTATTAAGGCTCTGAGATAATTGGAAATATGATTGCTTAAATATGATTTGTTTCGTTTGCACAGACTCTGAGTGAGTATTTCCAATAGTATAAATGAAGCTACATCGCACCGTGAACCACATCATTCAGCAGGAGAAACATCTCACAGTGGAAGACCAGCAGGCTTTACCCTGTGAAGTGTCTCATGCCCTCTATAATTAACTGACAATGGGAGTGGTCTTCATCAATGGAGGGACAATCTGATTGGATCAATTGACACCTCTGTCTTGTGATAGGTGATAATGTCCCATTCCGAGTGGATAATGCAGAGGTAATCTGCCCTGTGGAGATCCCCATCTCAGCTGAAGGCCCTCCAAACTCAACTCTGTTAACAGATAATGAGATTACAGCTCAGTTTGGGCCTGATAGAATTAAACTTTATGCAGGCAGCAGATAATATCCGGTTAAGGCATGCCTTTGGAGTAAAATCTAGGACTGCACAGAGCATTGCCTCAAAGTTGTCTCAAGCATTGATGCATCTACCCTTAAGTATTACTTGATTCATCATGATTTTATGTTGTTTTACTAATAATTTCAGCAATTTTCCTATGAAGACAGGCAGCACAAAAGTTGCAGTTATAGTTTCCTGTGAGATCCAGGATAAGACTTCACGCCTTCATGCATCATCACTATGGATCTGTATCCTAGGGGCGTTCATGCAGTTTTGTCAATTTTTCCTTAGATCCGTTTTCTCATTCAAGAGATCTGTCAATCCAGGTCTTACTTTGACACAGCAGGCAGCAGATTGTATAAAACACAAGAAAAACTCAACTGGATTTAGGACAAGTGATGGAATATGTGTTGTACAGCAAGTCTGAGTAAGTGTGTTCACAAATTAAGGCAAAAAAAAAAAAATCCTTCAGCACGTTGTCGATATGGTGATGCTCAAGTTCTTACAGCTGGGGTGTAGATCTAGACCGCTTAAAGTGAGAGAATGTCTGTTCCTGAATCTAAATGCTATAATCTTATCTGCTCACTGGTGCAGGAAGCTGAAAGGCACTAAATTCCCTTCTGGTGATTGGCTCCAGCATCTTTGGATGAACATTACTTACACACACACACGCACGCACACACACACAGAGACACACCAATCCATTTCCAGTGTGTCTTACTCACTCACCTGAGAGTTATTGGACATCCAGAACTGAGGAGAAAAAAAATCCTCTAGTTCTGCTCCTCTGACTTTGTAATTTAGAGTGAAGATTTCGCGATAAGAAAACGGAATGTACAAAGGTGCTGTATCTCGGTGAGCGATCGTCCCCCAGAAAGTTGGCTGGATAAATAACCTGGCTGAACATATGGCAGTTTAATGTATAAGCTGCGTCTGGCATACATTTTTTTTTATCCTTGCAAAACCCGCAAACACTTGTCTCATTGCTGCTTAAGTCACAATTCTTCCAAACTGAAATTTGTGAAGAAGTTACCTTTAAATTGCATTTTCAAAACATACTGGATGATACGGTTTGATTGACTTTGCGTTTACTAATTTCACAATGAAATATTCAATGATATGTTTGTTCAATTTAGCCATTTCTAATGAGGTTTTCTTGATGTTCTATGTTCCCACATGATATTGCCATGTTTTCCCATCAGTCTTTGCATGTCAATAGTCTTTCCTCATTTGTTCTCTTTCATGTGTTAGAGTTTTAACAATAATGTCAGTATAAGAATTTTCTTCCTACTCTGTTGTTGATTCTATCAGTCTTCTTTGTGTTGTTCAAACAAAGCCACTCTGTACTGTAGCCAAAGACAGCCTCGACATGATCTAAAAGGATTTTCAGTACTCTGTTAATCAGGATGTGATCTACAAATTCAAATGCATCACAACTGTTAGGATGTCTGTACATTTGCTTTTTGTTTCTTTTTAGCTAGTGAGATGTAGATATTTGTTTTTCTTCTCCCCTTTCCAGATAGAGAAAAACTATATCTGACCATTAAAAAAAATTAAACACAATCCTGAAGTGACAAAACCATAGAAAACATTTTGGCTGGAAAAGCGCACTGTTTTCAAGTTTTGGTTATCAACTGTTAAGGATTCTCTAAATAGTATTAATCACGTAATCATGCTCTTATTTGGAAGTAAGTGTTATAGTCTAGAGTTTATTTATTCTAAAATAAACTCTTTAAAAGTTATGGATGTCCAGTGTGTTTTCTACTGTTGTCAATTAGACAAAATCAGAGCTGGCAACACCCAACAACTAGAAAACTGAAATTATGAGCTAAAGTCTGTTCCAAAGAATCAGTTCCTTGTGCCATTTCATTATTAATCATAATTTCATTTGTGGTATAATTTGCTGTTTTGAATGTGCAGGTTGCTTGGGTTGTTGTAGATACTTTGTGTGAATTTGATGTTAATGTGTTCAATGTTATAAGAAGTTAGAAAAACCTTTGGCTTTTCAAATTTACCAATAACAGTTTTTCCATTTTGTACTGATAAAAGCAGAATGTTTTATGATGTTAGCAAACCCCTCCCATAACAAAATTCTTGGTTAAATTAAAACTTAATTGAGACCATCAGATCATACAATCATATAAACTATCATAATTAGAAAATATTGTTGGATTATTTTCAACATTGTTGAATTTTAAAAATACAAAAGTTCATAAATGTTTAAGGCAAAGAGTATTGTTGTTGTTACTATATTAGCAACTTCACCAACTGTAAGAATCAGTTATGCGTTACTAATCCAACAGATGTGACAGACTAGCAAACACAAAAAACAGACCATTCTGAAGAAAGCAAACATCTACTAAAATTTAACTGACTGAGCTGCTGGCAGAGTGGATTCAAAAGGGGAAAAAGAAATCATTGATATTAATCTTCAGAGGATGCTGCTGTAGCTGCTGTCTTGTCTTAAAAAATCCCAAATCCAGCACATCCAAGACAAGACTAACTTTAAAAATCCAGTTTCAAAGCCAAGAAACACAGTGCTAGAAATCAGCATATACTACGCTCCACATAGAACATGAATATAATATACTTCAAATATGATCACAGAGGCAGGCTGATGACAAACAGCAGGTAAATGCAAAATATACTTCAGTCCTCTAAGAGAATCCCTTGCATAAAGGTGAGCAGAGGGTTAAAAAAAATAAAATCACAGGCAGGGCTCCTTGAGTCTTGTGACAGTTCAGCAAAAAAAAGAAAGAAAGAAAAAAAACAGATATCTCCTCTAATTCTACTCACTGAGAAATGTGCAGAGACGCAGTTTAAAATAATTACCCACAATTCCACTCTGTGGTGCAATCCAATTCTGTGCACACAACACCCCTCCTCTGAATTCTCTCATGCCGCTGATAATCTGATAAAAATATTGACGGTATTCTCTCCTCCAAAGCAAAGCTGACACTGAAAGCACAAAAAGCTTTATAGAAAAATTCATGTGCCAAGTATAAGAGCTCAATAGGGTCACGCATCGTTCAATATGAAATTAAATTGCCCACATCTGCAGCAATCATTTGATGTCCAAATGGCCTTGGAGAACCTGGAGACTGTAGGGAGGCTCTAATTCAGCAGGAGAGGAGGTTAAGAAGCAGATCAGGAAATTCCATGTTTAACAAAAACTGTTTTTGACCTTTGTTCAGTTTTTTAAATTGCTGCATTAAGAACTGTGTGACATCTAATACTGCAAAGCATTTTGTCTAAAAGGATGAAGTTATATACGTAAGGGAAGCTGATAAAAAAGGAAAACACATTGCATTGTTTAATATGATATTGAACAAATTTCAAGTAAAGATTTTTGGAGTGAGGTATTTGCTGGTAAAACATAATGCTCCTTGCTTTGAACGTGAGATCCTGCCCACGCAACTTAATGGCTGAGTGTTATTCTGAGAATTTTTGTTTCAGAAAATCATCTGTCACATATCAGTGGGATCAGTGTGTAAACAGGAGAGGTGTAAACAGAAAGCACATTTCAACAGCTTCTGCCCCAGATAATTTAAATGTCCATCTGTCTCTGTTGCCTTTGATACCACATAGTAGCCCAAAGAAAAAACTCAGAAAACACATTAGATTTTCATTCTGAAAAAAACTCTGTGGTGTGTTCTTAACAGAACGCAGTTAAGGGCCACAACCAGAACTTCAGTCACCTGATACGAAGAGTGTGCTGGTATCAGCATACCCTTGATGTGAAAACAATTGCTGCACACCAGAGAGACATGAAAGAAACATATTCAGATACCTGAAATTGTATGAATGTATCGTAAAGCAAGGCGCAGGAAATACCTTACAATTAATATCATTATCAGACGTTACAGAAATTTGCAAAAAAAGAAGCCTGTTTTTAGAGCAAGTTACAGTGGCTCTTTGACCACTTTGAGGTGTTTGGTGGCCTGACACAATTCATTCATTCTAATTAACAGCATTGTTGGGAACAGTCAACCAGGAAAGGTGGCTCCTTGGTGAGTGAATTCATTTAATTGACCTAATATTCATCCTGCAGACGTGCACATGTGGGGCCCACACACTTGATTCACATCCAGGGGCACTGTGACAAGATCATCCTGTGTTCACAGCACCCTTTACAACCAGTGGTTTCACTGGGTGGTTTCCTGTTTCTGCTAGTTAAATTAGAGATTCAGAGCGCTCTACCAACCCCCACCTCTGTGGTTACAGCAGCTACCCGAATAGAAATAAGCAAAGTTTGAAAGATTGCAACTTCAAAACAAGTGTATTTTTTTCATAAAAGTGTATGATAATCATGCAAGTGGTGAACAAAATGAACAAATGTTTGATTTTATGACTAAAATCGAAGTTGTGTATAAAAGGAATATTCCTATTCCTTCATCTCTGATCTATTCTTGGATCCTTGTATTGCAATTTGCAATTTTGTTCCTTGCTGCTGTGACATGAATCTTCATGTCGCAGGATTAATACATTCTATAGACACTTTCATCCATCTAGATTTTTGAATGTGTCTGCAGTTTAATAATACATCATGTTTTATTATAAACTCTTTTGTCTCTGGAAAGCCATCCAAGAACCAGCTCACCTATTCAGCACAGCTGACTTTATTTCTAAGCTCCACCTGTGTCTTTGTGTCTGTCAGTCATCCTCCTTATCCCTCATCCTGCCCCTTCTCATTGAACTCATTTAGCTGAAATGAAAGAAGTTGAGTTATTTATTTTTTATGAAGCACAGATTTCGATCTATAATAAATTAAGGGTGCTAAAACATGTAAAACCAGGTCCAGTTCAATCAAATTTCCTACCAGACAGCTTCTTATTAAATTAACAGAAAGCATGGTAACACTTTATTTGAAGGGGGGTGAATAAGACTGTCGTGACACTGTCATAAACATGACATAACACCT
>NW_015112682.1:115931-119453 GCF_001443285.1 Poecilia latipinna | reverse complement strand
GTTTAATAACTTTAGCTAACATTAATTTACAGCAAAGTAGGATTGGCTTGAATTACTCATAGCTAACATTACAAAGAAAGAGAACATAGTCAATGTTATTTTCTCAAAGAAAATGTAAAGTTAATAAGACACATACCTCAAGGTGTCAAACTTTGGTTTCTTTTTAAACAGGAGGTCTGGCCGTTATAACTTGTGTTATTTTTGCCCCGCCATATGGAAGATTTCTTCTTCACCAACACACTGCACGCCTGTTCGTGCACTGCTGCCTCTCACTGGTGGAGATGGTGTATTGCACTACTTAACCTTTGTGTTTAGAAATGGGGTCCAACCGACCCCACACACGTAAAACTTGTATCATTTTCCACAGTCCTCTACGTTTGCCTCAGTCCGCGCACACACAAGGGTTAAACAGCCTTAAATAATGTTTCAAATGCTAAGTTCATAAGTGCTTTGTACACATCTTACTGTAAAACTTTAGGATCGATTAAATTAAGAAAATTAAGACTAAACAACATGGCAGAGCTTTATAATATTGCTACATAAAGCTAATTTTTAAAGTTTAATTGGTAATACTTTTATAATAAATTTATGTCAGATCATGATGTCTTGGTTAATGACAAGTTGTCATAACAAAGACATTTTGAATAATGTCAACTTTGTATTAAGTGTCATGATTTACCAAATGACACTTTATGACAACAGTCATAACTATTCATGAAGACTTATTGATGTTCATGACAGGTGTTATGTCATGTTTATGACAGTGTCATGACAGTCTTATTCACCCCCCTTCAAATAAAGTGTTACCGAAAGCATTAGCGTCTTCTTGTTCAAACCTTTATCCTTTACCTGTTTTTCACTTTCATTTCTATAAATTGTTTCTTTACTTCCCACTTACCCCCCAAAGTACTGAGTGAAAATGAACCTTCAGATCCCAATATTCTCACAGTTTCTCACACTTTGTGACAAAAATGTCTCATCAACATATTCTTTATATACCGTCTGAAAGGTAACAATTCAAGATTTAAATGTCATGTCAATACATTTAAAGAAAAGCTGAAAGATGTAAGAACTATAGCTCTACCAATTGACTAAAGTCTACTATGGGAATTTTTGCCTCTAGCAACCTTCCCTGTTTGTCCATACATTTCACACAAGTTTTAAAGGAGCCTCAAGGAGAAAGGCAAACTAGCTTGACATGAACTGAAGTGAAAGTGACACAGTGAGGTCAGGCTGCGCCCTGCGGCATCACCTGTTTCCACCTGACACAAACTGGTACAAGCTCGGAAACCAGCTGCTGAGTCAGCGCAGAAGGGCGGTTTGGCTTCAGGTTGGATGCAAACGGGTGGAGTGACAGAACAAGTGATGGAACCAACTCAAAGGAAGCTAAGCTGATGTGAAGTGTTAAGGGAGGTAGAAAGGACATCAGGGAGGAAGGGGAGAGTGTGAAAGAAGGACGGAGGGCAGCGGCTCGATAAAAGACGGTGGAGAGTGTGTAATGTCAGATAATTTTCACAAGAAAAGATGACAGAGACTGACTGGGGAGGCAGCAGAACAAGAAGAAGATGGCATAGCAGAGAAAACACATCAGACCCTAGAGTCTTTACCTTGTTATTTTAATGTCTGCAACCTACTGGATAGTGTTCAGAAAAATCAAAAAGGTGTGATTTAATTTAAAAAAAGAGGTTGACACATTAAATGCTATGCTTTCTAATTACATTACAACTGAACTGTTTTCTGGTTTCTGAGTTTATACTAAATGCATTGTTTTATAATTGTGTGCCAACTCTGCATGTATTGACTGCATGGTTTCATTTTCTGTGGTACTGGAGTCTTGAACTCACTGATATAAGGGAAGAAAGAGATCAGAGGAACTGTAAGGCCTTAACACAAAAATCCAGACAAAGCAGAAATGAGAAGGGAACACTCAACAACACCAAAATCTAAAATAAAGAAACGCATCAGAGTTAAAAACGAAAATACTGTGTTTTGTCTGAAAAACACTAGCTGACAAGACCGAACCAAAACTGTTTTACAGGACCAGTTAAAACATTGCACCCCGGTTGCATTTTTAGAGAGAAAACATAAACACAGCAGGGCATCTCTTTAAAAACAGCATCGGCAAACAAGCAGGCACAAAGACCCCACACAGCGATGTCGACACCTGAACGTTTCCAATAAAGATCTGAACCAGAACTATAAGACTGGTGAGACGGTTACAAAGTGCAACCCCCATATATACAAAAAACAAAGCCTGAAGGACAAAATGAATTCACTTTTTGAACAAAGAAAAAGTAGAAAATAGAAGAGTGGGGAAAAAAAACAATTAGAGTTGAGCTTGAAACATTTACACAGCTTTTTTGAGGCAGGCGCTACTAAAATCTTCTCTTCCTCTAAAGGGGGAATTCATACTTTAAAACAACCAGTGCATAATGTGCATCAGTAAATACAGGAATACAAAAAAAGATTACACTAGAATTGTTCAGCTTTAATGCAGATTGTACATAGTTAAAATGATTGCTTATTATTAACTATGGTTACATTTTAATCCAAAATTATAACAACATTAACCCAAATGTTAATGTCTTAATTATGTCTATGATGCCTTATAGGAAGTCTATTCCTATAGGAAACAGACTTCCTATAACATCTATGTGACTTTGGGAAATTCACAACTGTTTGAAACTTTCGCACCAGTTTCTTGCTTTCAAATAAATTAATGCATTGATATTTTATTTGATCTTTCCAGTCTGGAAAACTGTAGTTCTGATAAATCATAAAATTTTAAAAGATGTAAAATAAAGTTTGAAATAATGAAAACTAAAGCTCCCTAAAAGAAGAATCCAGGCGACAACAAACTGTGCAAGGCTTGATCAAACTAATGCGTACATGTGCAGGGTGGAGACATTTCCTGAATTTCCAGTCATATAATATTCATTAAACCTGAACAAATGAGCTCAATAGCTGAAATAAAAATAGAATAAGTGAAGGTACAAAGACATAAAAAAAAATCAAGAGTTCTTTGCATCTCACCAGATATTAAGCTGCTGATTGGAAATGTAGCTTTGTTTAAACAATTAATTCTTCCAGATTACTTAGAACACTATAAGTTTAAAATCAATAAAAACTGGGGCAGAAAGATAAATCACTGTTTAGACAGGCCACTTAGTAATTACTGCTTAGTTATTATTTATTAGCTCTGCTGGAATGCACAATACAGTTATAATAGGATTAAAATCTGCAGTGCGTGTAGATTATCTAAATATAATCACAAAGTAAAGAAAAAAATTACTTTCAGTCCTGCAGAGGGTCAGAATCTCAAAATGCAGTTTGTGGCTCATATCGATGCAGAGAAGATGTCACTTTGCACATTCTAGAAAACATTAACTGTGCTGCCTTAAGGGACACTTGAATGTAGAAATAAATATTTGGAATAGCTGGGCATTTGACAACAACAGTACCTCAGCTTCTGTTTGAGAATAAAAATCTTTTAGAAGCCATGAATGTGAGCGAGGGGCAGGG
>NW_015112682.1:109794-110344 GCF_001443285.1 Poecilia latipinna | reverse complement strand
TTTCGGAGTGACCGCGTTTCCACCTGCCCTTCTTGGCTCTGTAGCAGGGTGCCGCCTCCTGGTGGCGGGGTGCGGGGGAGAGTTGGGGGTGGGGAGGTGTAGCGCCATGTGCTTTGCTTCGTTATATGCGACCCAGAGGTCGCGTTAGCGGAATATTTTCCGTATTTGACCCGTTATTTTTTTTTAACTACATGAAAATTTAAAGCCCGTCGGTCATTTGACAGGCTATAATTAACACACTCATGCGAGGACGTGATAGACTTTACGCAAAGAGTGGAAACTAAAATCAATCAGTAAAATAATCCTTTCTGAATATCATCTCATGGACACTGAACTAAATGCGTCTTTCTGACCGGTGTTATTAAAATGTCCTCTTCGGTCATATTTCAGTCTGTTTTCCCGTCAATATGCGAGAGCTTAGAGCGATGCGCGCTCCCGCGAGAGGGGATGCAATTTTGGGCAGGCATGCGTTTCTGGGCATAACACCTGTTACCTTGTTACCTTTGACCTTTTGCCCGTGACGCATGACGCAGTTGCCTCTCGCGCAGTG
>NW_015112682.1:87458-104837 GCF_001443285.1 Poecilia latipinna | reverse complement strand
GCACCTGCCCCTTTAGTGGTCTCTGCACAGCCCTGGGCAGGGGTTTGGAGGAACCGTTAGAAACTGAGTAACCTAGCACTGTAGGGTTGATCTTATGAATATCTTTAATAACCGTTTTGTCAATCCAGAATTTCCTGAGATAAAACTGTATTTTTTTTAATGAGGAAAGATTTGAATGAGGGGGAGACCAAAAAAAAAAAAAACAGGTTCAGGACCAAAGGATCCTGGATCTAAAGGTGGAAATGAGAAAGCAACCAGAATAACTAATCAGAGGCATATGGGGAACAGCTGAGGCAGGTGGATTGAAATCAGGAGAAGGTTAGAAGGTGAACGAACACTGGAGAAAAAGTGGGACTCAAGGAAAATGCAAAAAAAGGTGGAAAGGAAAAACGTTTTTCAAAAAGAACAAAATTCCAAAGAATGAGAAACAGAACACAAGAATAAACAAAAATACTCAATACACAGAAATGAGCAAAGCATTAATAATCAATCCAAATATGTGTCAAGATACCAAGGGTGTTGTGCTTGTGTATTTTCAGACTGCCACTGGAGGGCGCTGCGGAGCAGGTCCCAGTTGCACCGGATGGCAGGATTCTGCAGGTGTGCTGCGCACCTGCAAACCATGTGCTTCGTTTACTGGAGCATAAGAGAAGCTGACTGATTAAGAGGACTGAGTTGAATACAAATCAGATTTTTAAAAAAAAAATCTCTTAAATTTCCATAAAGTTGAAAAATGTTGAAGAGAAGCAGGACAAAAAAAGAGCTAAGAAACAAGATCACAGTATGTTCAAATGGCGCAGTCAACGGACAAACCTAAACTCAACCAAGAATTGTTGGAAGGATTTAAAATGTTTGCAGATGCTCTAGATCTCTAGATCAGTAAAGATACTAGACATGATCCAAAAGACTAGTATCTGTGAGTATTGAAACAAGATGATTGAATACAAAGTCATATCACACTTTTTGATTTTGAATAGCAAAAAAATATGTATCCTTTTCACAATTTTACACAACTTTGTGTTGTGCTATGACATAAAATCACAATAAAATGCACTAAAGTTTATGGTTATAATTTAGCAGAATGTAAAGGTTTCATTGGGTACAATTTCTTATGGTACGAACTATTATTCTTAATGCCACGATTATTCATCCTAAAGGTTATTAAACAGCACCAGGAGTATCATTAGAATTTACGCAAGCAAGAATGTAATGTTTCTGATGAGATTTGTAACTGAAACACAAAGCTTTGATCCATAGTTAGTTGATAGTAGCTTTACTTGAAGTATTACAGCTTTCCAAACAGAACATCTGTGGTTTAAAGTCTAGCTTCCTCAAAAGTTTGAATGTCCTAGGCACAAAAAAACAAAACCTTTCCTCTAATACCTGTGTGTGAATTACAGTGTAGCTTTAAAAGGCTGTATTGACTGGTAAGTGCTGGATGAATATATAGGTGTGAATGGGTAAATGTGTAAAAGAGTTTTGAGTAGTCAACAAGACAAGAAAAGAAGTCCATTAATGCAGCCCATTTACAGTTTCTTTAGAGCATAAGGGGAAAAAAAGAAGTAAGAACTACTGCACATGTTTTGTATTGTGCACATATATTATTACTATTATATAATCAAAATCAATAATTAAAAAAAAGTTTTGCAAAAATATCAGATTTGGACCAGTGGATGCTTATTCTTCTTTTGCTATTTATTCACACTCATAACCTGATGATAACATTTGGAGTTTATTTAAACTCCATGTGGAATTTAAATAAAAAAAATTCCTCCAAAAGCAGCTTGGAATCATGTTTATACATATGAGCATCCTTGCGTCTACAACATCTACCATTTCAAGAAGTCTTTTGTTTATCTTTATTCGTCGAGTCCTGATATAATGAACAGTGTTTTTCTTTTTTTGCAGATTTTAGGAAGGTAATTGTTGCTCTGCAATCGTTGTCATCAGAGGTGAAGAAGCAGATGTGTGAAAGACAGCACAATGAGTATGAAGCGTGTGTTCTCACTCCTTTCTCGCTTTTATAGACTCAAATTCTGCACATTAATGTTTTTGAACAACCCAGTCATTGTAAACAAACTGTAAATCAGATTTGTTCTTGTTTTCAGTAGTGATTATTTTGTTATATGCTCAAATTATTCTATTAGGTACAAAAAGAAAATAGTCAGAGAAAATTTGCTAAGTCATTTGTGGCACTGCACATCACCCCCATGATGGGAAATGGTGGAAGAAGTATTATGCTATGGAGATGCTTTATTCAAGTAGGGATGGTGTAACTACAGAGTTAATGTGCAATTCAGAAAAGTTGTTGGAAGCTGCAGCAAACGGTTCCAGAAGGATGATCAATTTTGTTTTGCTTTCGATGGCGATGATTTAAATTCAAATTATATAATCAGCTATTAAAAACAAAGATATTCAGGAAACATGCAAGTTACTATTTAAGCTCCAAACTTATATATACCCAGAGAATGAATAAGTGACTCAAATTTCTCAGATAAGATTGATGTTATTGTATCTTAACCGATAAAAGCAGCAAACTAGAAAACCACAATACAGTGGTCTTGCTGTTCATTAGCTCCGCTCAATGTTGGAATTATCCTTCCCGTCCCACTTGCAAGCTAATTTGCACATAAGAGGTACTTTAAAATTTGAAAGTCGCCATCACAGCGTGTTAGTGTAAATGATGAAATTGTATGGCTGAGACAGAGGCATGTAGATACAGCTGGGTAGGTCAGACAGGCTGTTGCATAAGCTCAGCAGGCTCCAACTGCGTTCTGAAGTGATGTATTCCCAGTCCTCCTGAGAGAACGGAGAACACTAATATGCATGATTGAAATACGGAAGAGAAAGTGGAGTGCAGCAAAGTGTTGAAGAAACAGAAGCCGATATGAAAACTTAAACGAGGGTTTGGTAACTAGAAGACGTGGGAGTTGGACTCAAATATGAAGAAAAAGGGGGGAAAAATGAGGGATGTAATCCATGATCCAGATGGAGGGAGGCTTGTTGTTGGAAGCAGCAGGGGATTGGGGCTCTCAGTTAATGTGACGGCCATGCTGGGTAAAAATAGCCCAGGGAAGCAGGGCAGGACTCCTCTGTGATGAATAATACACAGAGGATGAGGGGGGGAGGAGTGGAGCATGGAAACGAAGGAAGCAATAGTTTGCTTGGATCAAAATATAATTAATAGCAGCTATTTTGCTTGTCTAGGTTAACCCTGATGACAAAATGTCATTCCTCTGAAAAAATATCTTAGAATTTAAAACTTCCACACAACAATGTATATTTTCCTGGTGTTTGCTGAATATATTTTTATTTTAACATTGTAGTCGGTGGATGATGTCTGTAAAATCCCTTGTCCAGGAGCAGAACTCAACACATTATAATAGTTTAAAACAATTAAAGGATTTCTAAAATTATATATTATGATAATTAAGTATAAGTAGTCATATAAATAATTATAAAAGTATCGATAAATTTAATTTAAAATATTTTTTAGATATTTTCCAACTCCGTTGAAATTTGTCCCTAGTTTTGGCAACACCGTCAGGCATGAGAAGAATGTAAAAAAATCAGGCATTATTGGGGGGCACCAGAACTTCTGAGGACCCTATGATCTCTTCCTTTCTCTTCCTTTGCTAAGAGCGCTAGTTAGTCTCTGGTTAGCTTATGTTATTCTTTAGTTTTTTCTTCTGTTTTATTCCTAAATTGCTTGTCACAACCATGATGTGTCAACACCATAACTGACAATTTACAAAACTTTAATGAAATTTTGTGAAATAAAAGCTTAATTTTGGTAAACTGTAAAGAATTGATGGACCTGATGAGCTACAATATGGCCTCCTTCAGAATAACATCATATAAATTCAGGTAGTTTGGCTTTTTGTCAACTCCATCAGAGTTTTTCTGACTCTTTCAGTGATATTGTTGTCAAATCTCACTTAAATGTGCAATTAATTCATTTTAATGTATTTTAAATGAATTGTATTACTTCACATGTATCAAGTTTTTCATTTTACTCACTAGTTTGTCACCACTTTCAATTCTGTCAACTCCGTCATGCACTGTCAACTCCGTCAGATGGACTTTTTGTTTTTCGTTTTGAATATTTCTTTTGTTTCTTGAGAAGCATTTGTCTCTAAAATGAGTAAAAATATCACTAATAGGGTATTTTAAAAATCATTTTATATTTATTTTTGTCAGATGGTGATGACAAAGTTCTGGGTCAGGTCGATTAAAAATTTAATTTTTTAAAAAATGTTGCAACTGTAAGCCTGGACCTTAGCATCTTTACATTTCCTAAACATTATTTGTCATATTTGCATATATAAGGTTGAGAAATAATTAAAAAATTTAAAAAATGGGAAAATTAAAACCCAATTTGTCCCTATTCTCAAGAATCACTGAAAAAACATTACAAAACCATTTAAGTTTCAGAGATGTGAAAGGGAAAATGTGAGGCTTTTATCCCCTCTGTGAGATGGGGATATGCAGTAAAATCCAAACCAAGACAGTGCAGACAGGACGATTTGACTCGAGGAAATGGGTTGTGACGACACCCACACAAGCCTGATATAAAGCACAATGTGTGGCATTCAGTGACCAGAGCAGAACCAAAACGACATTTTGAAAGATAAAAATCCTTGTTCTTTTTAATAATCTATGTTTTAAACCTTTTATTAAATGAGTTTGTCTGGTCAGAACTTGTTTCACTGCCAAGAAAAAAAAAATCACTTTTCATGTTGGGAAACATAATCCATGTCAAATTTAACAATAGCAGCGTGTTTCAGAGGGAGCGCTTTATTGAATGCTAGCCTCGGTGGTTTATTGTTTGCGCTTTACTTGAGGAAAATTGATTGCCACGAGCATTATGCTGCTGAATGAGTTTGTTTACCCTGTTCAGTTTACAGAAATGATGGGGGAGATGTAGCAGCCACGTGGTTCTAAACTAATCACCCTGTCTGGTGATAACACAACAGAACGATGAATTTCTCACTCTGAAAAGGGTTGGCATGTTAGGCTGTCCACAGTTTGACTGACACACTTTAAGATTGGTCATAACGTATTGCTAAATGGCCATTCAGTTCTGAGGGGAGGCTAACGTTGTCCTAGCTGGTTTGTAGCTGAATCATCACGTGCAATTTCCTATTGATTCCACAGAAAATCTTATGATTTTTGTATTTTTCAGAAGATCAAATGTCTTCTGTGAGGACATAAGACTAAAAACATTTCAGGGAAAAATAAATAAATAAATACATGTTTGTGTGGTAAAGATCTTCAGAGGTTAAAAATATACTGAAAACACTTTAAGTGCTTAAAAGGCTCCCACGCTTCAAAAAAGTGAAACCAGCATTCAAATATTTAAGTGGGAGAGCTGGTGGGACACTGAACCTTTTAAACAAACATCAACCCAAAAGGAAAGAATAAGAGGGGCTGGACTTAAAAGTTTAAATGAGTAAAGAAGGGGAAAGAGAGCAAGAGATGTGTCTGCTTTAAAATTTAAGAAGCTTTTTATTTGAAATTCTATTTTTTATCCAAAGGATAAACAAACATCCTTTCAGAAATGTATGAATCTTCTTTATTGACTTGCATGAGGTAAAAATACAAAAATACATACCATCAACTCTGCTGATGCTTTTGCTCACACAGGTATACAGAGGAGGAGAACTGAGCCAAAAACTAAGGATGCAAATTTGAGACATCAGTATTCAATATTAATACCGTCATGACCAATAAATTATATTTACAAGTATTATATATACTTTTCTACACTTTCGACACTGGGTAAAAGTGATCACACCACATACGCTACTTTTCTGCTTCAGTTAAAAAAAACCCCCACAATTCTGTTCTGCTTCACTATCACTGTCACATGACTGAGATAATATCACATGGTCAACTCAGACTCCTCCCCCTTCTGAAACATAAACAACAACAAGATGGAGATAAACATTGGTTGTTCATAATGACCCAGTTTTACTAATCGGATCGATAAATGAAACCGGATACCGAATACAATATATTAAAAAATTACTAACATCAGCCAATGATGATGCAGATGCTTTTGCTTTTCGCATAAGCTTTTTCAAAACGGGGATGAACTTAGCTAAATATAAACTTATAATTGCAGCATTATGCAAAAAAGTAAAACTATTAGCAAAAATGAATATTTTACAACACAAATTACACTGAATAGTTAAAACTTGCAGTTTTAACTTAACTTTTTCTTTTAAAGAATATAAATTAGACATTTTGCAAAAGTAGCTATTTCAATCATAGTTTTAGTTGTTGGGGTCAGTCACACTTTATCATATTGGAGGATGACTAAATATTAAAACAGTAGGGAATACTTTTCTGATCTCTCATCAGGGTTGGGGACAATTCTCTAGAAACTTTGAGGGTTGTTTTTTCGTTGTTCTTGTTTGCAGTGTATCAAAATTCAAATAACCATATAATTTTTTTATTTCTATGTCTGACATCATTAGACAGTTTAGGATCCACCCTTTCAGAATTTGTTGATAACTCAAAACGCCCCCTGGGAGACTTGTTTCTGGTTTTGTCATGGCCACTCACATTTGTAAGTTGAAAGTATAGCTGTGCAGGGTTTAAGAACCATTTTAAACACTAAAATGTCATGTCTATCTAATGCTTAAACTGCTTGTGAATAAAGCACAATGACTAAAAAGCAATAAGATGAATATTGTTCAACAGACAATGCAACAAAAGGCTTCATAAACGTAACAGAAGAGCATCCGCTTTTCAGAGGTCTTTGTTTCTAGTCATAAATGCTCTAACCTGGAAGGATAAACAAGAAAAAAGAACAACTCTTATTTGCACAAAGCTATTAAGAGTGCTATTTAAATTTAGCAGGACACATTCTCAATTTTCATCTGCCAATCTAGCAGTCTGCCGTAGCTCAAACATCTGACGTGATGAGCAGAACTGCTGGTTTAATCTGGCGCTACGTGACAGCTTTTTATCTCTGGCGGCGCCGCTGCCTGCCGCTGCGTCCCAAACAAGGGATTCTGGAGCCTGGTGTGTAGCAAGCAAACGCAGTGGCTTATTGTAGCACCCATATTAGCTGACCCCAGATGTGTACTGAACATCAAATCCTTTGCAGTAATTCTACTCGCTGCTCTAAATACCAATGAGGGCTGCTGGTTGCTATGGTAACGGCACTCCTTCCCGAAACAGCGAGTAGAGTAGGATCTGCCAGTCTCCGTGTTTCTCCCCCACTCTGTTTTCTCATCTTACTCACCGGTTTATCTGCATGTCACATGTGTAAATAACACGCTGCGGATCTGCTGAAATGCTTTTCTCTTTTTTTTTTTTTTTTTTTTTTTTGGGGGCGGCATTTTACCGTTCTCATGCGGACCGCCCATATTTATGGAGCATGAGTTTAATGTAAGCAGGGGTGGAGGGATTTTCTTTTTCCAACCCAGACAGGAGCGAGTAGCTCTGGCTCTCATCATGTTTGACGTGATCCAACATTATGAAACGTTTGACATTCAATCCAAAATTGCAAGGCTAGGCTTGAGAGTAATCGGATTTTTATTGACGGACATAAAGCTGACCGTGATCTGAGCAACGTGAACTCAGTTGCACTTCTTAGTAAATATAATATTGAAATTGAATGTTTTTGATTGATTGAAGAAGCCTCACCATTGTTGTGGAGAATACAAATACATTGGTATTTTAGCAATGCCTTTCTAGCTGTAGTATTTTATACATGTATGACCCACTGTCTCTTCAACCAATTTACCAAATGGACCTAACCTATTTGTGCTGGTGCACAATTCAATCCATTTTACTTCACTGCTCAGTCCCAGATTCAGCAGACTGTCCTTTTCCACTTGACTGCCTTGGCTACCCCTATGCCAGCCCGTGGTACCCACTGCCAGAGCTTTGCCCTCTTCCAGTCCACTGCTCCTCATCTGCCTTATGCTGCTTTCACCAGACACGCTTCTCTCACCTTGTCTGGCCCCTGGCAACCGACATTAATGGATTATAACGGTCAAAGGAAATGTGCGATGAAACAAGTGAGGAGATGACAGAGACAGCTGTTAGTCACAATCTATCTACAGCGTACTTTAAATCTACTGACATCCATCTATCCAATAATCAGTCTATTTTTTCTGAGCATTGTTGGGGATTTTTAAGCCCATTCAATGAACCAGAGGCAGGGTAAACCCTAGGAAAGGTCACAAGTTCATCACAAAACACAAATGAGACAGACATCGAAAATGATTATTCTGGTAATTAATTGAGTAATCAAATAAAAATCTAATAAAATAAAATATTGGTAATTTCTAAGCTGGAGCTGGAGCGCAGCTCACTGTGTTCCATCTATAACACAGTGAGCTGCATTATAGATGGAAACTGTCTGTAATAGGCAGACAGTTTCACTTTAACTGTCTGCCTATGATCTGCCCACATTTGGGTCCAACAAAACACCAAACATGACATACAGCTGTCATCTGATTTCTGTGGCACACATAACCCACACTAGACCAGTCATAATGACAAAATTCATTGCCACTTAATGCTAAGGCTTTTCAGACATGACATGTAAAATGGCATGGGAAAGTTTGAAACAAACAGGGAAACCCGTTCAATACTCAGTTTCTGAAACATTTGTTTTCATTTATGCTCGTCAGAATCATTCACACAATGCTGCGTTAGAGAGAACCAGTCAAACATCCATGAAAGAATCAAAGCAACACTCCAGGTAAGTTTTTGATGAGGGAATAACATATAGCACAATATATTTCCCAAAATTAGATTTTACAAAATTAAACCATAGAAACACTATGGAAAGAAAGAAAAATACATCATTTTAAAACTCTCTTTTAAGCTTGGTTCTAGTTAAAAGCCCAAAACACAGCATTGACTTTCCAAAAGCAAAGAACAGCAAAGGACAAAAAGTGACCAATAGACAATAAGGTTTGTATTCAGATCATCACCATATGTGCAGTCTCACATCACTTAACTCATTCGTAAGTTGTAGGTTTCACATAAATGCAAGCTGTTTGCAAATCAAAAATCACATTAGGTTGAGAATGTTGATATTTTGAACAAAACCTTGGTGGCTGGAAGAAATTACAGAAACATGCAGCATATAATCAGTGCATTCACTTGTCTGGTTTACAGAAGGGGCAACATCACCTTTAACTGGTCAGCTGTCTGTACTCATAAACAGCTACTATTTTAAATTACCAGCTTGGTTGATGATTAACGCTTGCAGGCATCACACTATGGAAAGGCTATATGAACACCAGCCTTAGGTCATGCTTAAACACAACAAATCCAGACAGATGTTTGAAAGCTCTTGCTTAGATCAGCCGGGCCACTGGGAATATCTGGCCAAGAAAACACAGCCATGTCTTAATCTGCTTTCACAGCTAAGCATATTTGGCCAACAGGATTACAACCATGACCATCACAGCTTGCACGTGTCAGCTGAGAATATCAAATCAATGTTTGGCGAACGCGTAAGCCTCTTATAAAGCCCAGAAGGGAAAAGCACGTCCCAAATTATCCTGAGGTGTGAGGAGTGATGTCCAAGGCAGCTAGATGCCCTTTTGGTGATTTCAAAGCTTGCTTGTTGCTGTGATTTCCTATTCTAGCCCTAATTACCTTATGTATTTTGAACATGTAAAACTAAATTCAGAAAAGTCTGCAGCAGGAAGATTTACTGTACTGTAAAGATATGCAACGTCCTACAGCTACACAGGACCAACAAATCAGTTAGGTTAGCTTATTTCCTTCCTCAAACACTATTTTGCAGCCTTTCCACAAACAGAATATCATATCTTTCAGTTACTCTGAAGGTGACGCTTTCACCATGACACTGAAGATGAGATCCTACACACAGGATGAGAGTAGGCTACTTTGTATACTGGTGCTCTTATCACAGAGCCAGATATCACATAGTGAGATGAATCACCCTCAAATTCTCCCACATCTTCTTTGCTGCCAAGAAAATCCAGAAATCAAATGGAAAAAGTCAGAAAACCAAGAACTTAACAGGGTTCTGTGAAGTGAAAAGCTCTAGTCGAGCTTTTACATCAGCTTCTCCTGAATATTACTTATTATTTTTCAAATAATAAGTCATTCAACTAAGTCTCACAGAGAGAACTGAGGACTCTGCAAGAAATACACCTCCATTTTAAATGGTTTCCTTGACGACACGGTATCCTAGGCATATCCATTAATAGCACACTGTGACGTTGATGTTGGATTCCTTCTCTCAGAAGAAGAATCTCTCTTCCCACCAACCGTTGGATAAACTGTGAAACAAAAGGCTTGATCAACACATTGGGATTAAACAGTTCAATGAGATACAAGTGAGGGATATGAAAGATGACAACATATTCAACCATGATTAACCATAAAGGCATTAAGGTACACAGTTAGAATGCCATCACCTATAGCTGAAACATGATTTCCACATGCATCAAACACATGCTTACAATAAATAGGACTAAGTTTTCCTGATTTATGTCAGTTGGGATCACAAAATTTATTTTCATTTGCTAAAAGCCAGAAAAACAAGGCACAAGTTTTTAGAGGATATCCTATTAATTGCGACAAAGTTAAAAGCTTACATGCATTTCGTTGATCTTGGGTACCATTCATTGCCATTCAAACATTTTGGGTATCCTTTCACAAGCTTCTTGCAGTAGCTTTCTGGAATGTTTATTCTTTCTGACAGAACTGGTGTCACTGGGTCAGGTTTAAACATTTGCTGGTGAACTCCTTTCCAGCTGTGTCGACAAAATTTCTGAGATGGCCTCCCCAAAACCTTGACTTTGTTGTCCTTGCATCAATTTTTAATTAAACTGACTATATAATAAAGGGCATTCTCTATTTAGAAGACCAATTTGGAAGTTTTAACTTTCTTCAGATAGTGCTTCAATATTTTCACATAATTATATAGCAAAACAGCTACTCAACATCAAAGAAGGATTGTGTTCAGTTTGCTAGATTTCCCCTTTTTCCTCCAAATGAAACTGGTCATTTTGGTCAAACACTTAGACTGCAAACCTCAGCACACGGAAAAAAATGTCAGTGAATACATTTGTAATCTATGACGTAGCTTTTTATCCTGCTGTTGAAGTTACTGGGGATTTATTTCTGTTAAAAAGGAATGGTTTTCCTCTAATGTTGCCACATGCTTCCTTTGGCAACTGCAGCAATAGCCAATGATTCAATTCCATCAGCATCGCATTGAAACATCAGTTCACTGAGCAAAGTAAACTGATGTTTACTTTGTGCCTGATGGAACATCTATGATGAGCCTTTCAAAAAAATGTATAGTTTTAACTTATAACAACATTTAAATTCCCAAAAAAGACTAACAAAATATTTCTCATTTAATCTGAACAAAAACAAATGCTTTTTGCTTAGCAATGCTTTTTTCCTTACTAAGTGACTTTTTAGCCTTTTTATTTTTGTTCTAAGATTGGTATGCACATTCACACCAAAACATGTTTCACTCAGGGACACAGACGCCGTCTTCCCACTGACTGACATGATAACTGAACAGTCCCTTACTGTTTATACCTGCAATAATTCCTATACTGGAAACTGTATGTGGAAGCTGTATCCAAGGAAGAAACAGACTTGAGCGGATCTCTATTCCTAATAATTATAAGATGATGTCACAAACAGACGCAGTGCATCATAAAGTACATTCACAGATGATGTGACCTTCTGACTTTAGAAGAAGTAATCAAAAAACTGAAAAATATCCGTCATTATTTTGGCATTTAAGAAACAGAAATTGTTTGGTGATCCTAGCAACAAGAAAAATAAGAAAAGTTTAGTCTTACTTAATATAAAATAGAAAATAATGTTGTTAGCCTTCTTCTGTACTGTATGTACAGAAGAACTGTACTGTACTGTATGTACAGAAGAAGGCACATCACCATTGGTATGTAGTTCAATTTAGTATGACTTGATTAAGAGTTTTCTATTCAGGAAAGCTGGAATAAATAAATTATCCCTGCTCCACATTTGACTCAATAGAAATCAGTCACAGAGTACAACTGTTTTGACTCAGTTCAATTAGAGAAGTCCATAAATAAACTACACAATTTCACTGGGTCAGTCTGCGCCTGATGGCAATGGAGAGCGCTTTGTGTAATTTATGTGCTTTGCCTTGTAGAAGCAGGAAACCTCCATTGATATACACCTACAAAGACAGTAATTTCCAATAAGGGATATTGAGTTAAAAGTAAAAGAGAAGTGTAGGAAGTGTTAGATATATAATTACAGCTTCGCTACAAGGTTCAAATTACAATTGAAGCAATCAATTAAAGCAAGCTGCAAGAAAATGAAGGGCATTTGCTTCCTTTCCACTGTCAGAACACTTTAACCACAGAGAATATTTTTCACAATTGTACTTCCAATAAGGAGATTTGCAGCCAGCTCCATAACTTTGACAATTTATTGAAGAAGCCACTTTTCCTGCAGACAAAATCAATTTCAATTAATTCAACTCAGGCCAAGACTGGTCACCACCTTTACCTTGAGAGACGGCCAGAGATGGAGAACGAGAGCTTCAACATAAGCTGCCAACAAGCACACAGAGAATTTATTAATTTGAAGAACAAGTTAGAGCAAATGAGCTCTTGGGGCTGACCGGAAAACTTTAGCACACCATTGATCAAAGCTAAAGGAATCTATTTTTCTTGGGTAAATTCCTTTAAATTCTGTCTTTAATCCATTCTTAAAAAAAATAATAATCCACTGAGAATTTATGATGGCAATTCATTTTGGTTCTGAGACCATTCTATCCGTAGACATTTAGTGTCTGAGTGCATTTTAGAAAATAGAAAAACTCAAAATGTTGCCTTTTTTTGTTCAAATGTTTCTCAGGGTACTTCATCCGTGTTTGTGATGTTGTTTTACAGATTTTCTTATTTAAATATTTATTTTGTTATTGAGCATGTTAGTTTTTGGTGTCAGTTTACTTGGGGCCAAAAAATTAAAGCAGAGATTTTATTCTGCTTTTGTTCAACTCCAAAAAAAGAAAAAAAAAAAAAAACATTAATTGGACAAACATTTATTGAATCATACAATGCATCAATTAAGTAGTAAGTGAGGGCAATATTGGTTGAAAATATAGGAGCATGTGGTAATGATCAGAAATTCAGCAAGAGCGAAAAGGAACGATTTTTATTCTGTGGACTTTCCACTTCTGCTCCAAATACTTTACTGCAGTCAACACAAATCCACTACTAGCATTAATGATAGTCTTTTAATTTCTACATTCCTGTAGATTGTAAAATTTTCTCTCAGCATCACAAACGTAATTTCTGCACAGTGCTAACTATAGCAGTCCATAAAAGTTTCTGCAGGGTAGACAAACCCTGGTCATCAGTCATAGTTTGTGACTTCAATGTCACGCATCTTATCCTCAGTCCACTGCAATCCACACATACAGAGCTGCAGATGCATATGCATTGTCCACAAGGAAACATGCACACGTACTGTATGCACCATTATCCATGGCTATAAATACAAACATAGACACATACGTAGACAGACAACCAACCCCCAATCATGCAATCCCTTCATTAATAAACTATGTCTGTGCTTGGAGAGGAGTTCAAGCATGAAAGACAAAGGCATTATGTAACGCATGCATGGAATTCTAAATCGCAGCCTCTGTGGTGGGTTTTCACAACTGGGAGAGTAAGCCATAAATAGCTCTGAATATAACAAGGAACGCTTCGCACTGGGCTTGCCTTATCCAATCCTGCATGCCTCTGTGGCATGGATAGGCTAATGTGCTGCCAACTGTTCTGAGAAAGTCTGAAGCAAACAGGGAAACCCGCCCAGTAGATGCTGCGTGCTTTCCTTGTCCTTTCAAAAAATGACTGTATTCTTGTTATTTGCAGTAATACATTTAATTGATTGGCTTACTATTAAGCTCCTTTGTAATGAGGATTTTTCAGAACATTAGTGCACTTATAGGACATTGTAAATGTTAAGCAAATCTTTCTATAATACTAACTAAAATTAAAGTTTGATTCTTTGTGACATCTAGTGAAACAATTGGGTTCCAATTTAATTTCCATATTTAATATATCCTCACCGATGTCAGCAAAGAAAAGTGTAATCATGCTGATTTAGGTCAGAATAACATTTGCCACAGACAAAGATTTCAGTCCCTTGCAGAGAAATTGTTTATAAGAGGGTCTATTAAATTTTAGCTGCCTTTAACAATTGTTGAATCAATTCCAACATGATTTTAGTGTCTTCTATATAACAGACAAAGAACAACATTTTTATGACTGGACTGTTCCAGCATTAGTTTACATGTGTTTAGTTTAGCTAAACTTCACCTTCATTAGTAATAACTCAAATTAATTCTGCACCAGTGCATTGTAAGTGCATCATAAAAACTGGAACGTACAAGAGAAATTTATTAGCATCCTCCTGATAGACCTATGATGACACTTATAAATACCAATAAATTGTACCAATAGAAACAATATCAGCATGAAAATCACTTGTCTCTAAAATGTTTGCCCTGTATTTTACTCACCCCATCAACTCTGTCAAGCATTCCTCTGATCAATGCTCACCAGCGCCTGATGTTTCAGGTTAGAAGGACAAATCGGCAGGCCTGCCATACTCTTTGCATTTTTTAAAAATGGAATCAGCTTTCTGCTTAAGTTTCTCAAACTTTCTCCCTGACCTGTCTGCTGTGTTCCTTGGTGTTTATGATGCTTTTTATTCACTAATGCTCTAGAACATCTGTGCAAATGCAGCTGACATTTACAGACCATCTGTACTGATGTCACATTATGCACAGGTGTATTAATTAGGTGGCATCTGTAGGTAATTGGTTACCTCAGATGGGTTTAGAGGGGTATCCGAGTAAAAAAAGAAATGAACACAAATGCACAAAGCACTTTTTAAATCTGGGAATAAATGTGGAAAAAGGTCCAGGGGCATGAATACTTTCACAAAGCACGATGATGTCATTGCCAAAGAATGACACATAAGGACCATCATTTAAATGCTTTGATATAATAGATCAAGGAAACTTTGTTAAAAGTAATGAAAACAGAACATTAACATGCAAATCCTCATTAGCTATTCATTTACTCTCTACTTGAACTTTAGAGACTGATGCCTCAAATATGACCTAAAGTCTTATGATAGTTTACACAGGTACGTTTCTGACATCAAATGCAGCCCAGCCTTTAAAGTCTCTAAGGGCAATGTCTCCATTACTCAGAAATCATACAGCAGTCCATAATGAACACAGGAAATAAGGTCCCCTGCAACAATTTGAGATTCATAGTGTCTAAAGTGTGTGCCTCTAGAAATGTGCCCATCTGCTTTGCAAGAATGAGGGCAATGAACTGTGCCTTTTATTTAAAATCATGTGCAGCTCATTTGAATAGAAATTGTTGAGGTTTCTGCATGGCTCATTCTAAAAGCTTTGTCTCTCACTCTCCGTGAGCCTTGATAGAGTATGAGAAAGTGAAAGAGACTGAAAATTGGGGATAAATTAAGGGAAAAGAAAGTAGCAAGTGTATGTAGGCGTGTGTGTGGGGGTGTGTGTGTGTGTGCGTGTGTGTGTGTGCAGGTATGTGTGAGTGTAAGTGAATGCAAGGGAGAAAGGGAGACCTCGTTTGCCAAGGCAGTTGTGTCTCCAATGTAGTGTTGGAGCCACTGCAATGCACCAAAACCAAGGGGAGAGAGGGTATAAGACTGAAGGGGTGGGCAGAGACAGAAAGATAGAGGAGAGTAAAGAGAGGGAGTCAAAAATACAGAGAAAGGGCACTGGCAAAAAGACGTAATCAAGGAGGAGGAAAGAAATCAAGAAGGATCACTGAAGAATGGAAACAACACACCAAGAATATGACAGATTGAGGCAGAGAGAGAGACAGAGTCTTAGTAAGTCTTTTTTTGGGATTCATCTAGCTTTAGATCACACAGCCGACAAACAGAGTGTGCTGTGAAGCTCAAATCCAAGACATCAATGTTTCACTTCTCCTTACCACACATTATTTACTGGGATAGTTTTGATCCTGGCTGCTGCAACCAACAAACATCAGTGCACTCTTCAGTTTAACACGTCCAAATTCTTAAATCCCAGTCCAGCTATCGTTCTCTCCATTATCAAAGCAGGCCAGTCAAACATCTATTTACGCACTAGTTATTTTTAGCACCTATTCAGAGGATCAGACAGGCAAAAAAGCTTCAGGCTTTGGGAACATCACACAAGAAGAGGAAGGACTTGATGAAAAGGGGCTATCTGTGAAAATCCTGCTTAAAATGACTGAGAACAGACAGTGAATACCCATCAGGTGGGCTTGTGAAAAAGACAGATGATGCAGCATGTAGGCAGCGTAATGTCTGTAGTTTACCTGGTGGATAAATTGCATATGATGAGAAAACAAATGACTGTGGACCAAAAGGACCATAATGTGCCTTCTTCAAATAGTCGTCATTACAGCAACTCCAGAGGCACTTAGCTTTGGCAGGCAGTTAAAGTGAAGGTCATAAAGACAAGAAAAAAGGCGGCGAAAATAAGACCCAATACAGAAGGAACAGAAACGGAGAGGATTAGTAAATTGTCAGACCATATTCAGCTCCTACTGCTCACCTCTAAAATAGACAACAGTCAGTTTTCTAAATAAACTCGGTCTTCCTTAAGAAGAACTGCATGAAGGAAGGAAAAGGCAAACATGGCAGTAATGTCAAAATTTTAGCATACAATTTCTGATTTAGGGGTAGATTATAAATAAAAAAATTCTACAAGTTTCTGCAGAATGTTTATATATTTCATTAATTTTTCAGAATATAATGCCATGCCCCTCGAATCACTTTCACTATTTGAGCATGATAAATCCCGGCATTGTTATCTTGGAATATGCCCACCGAAACAGGGAGGAAGAAACTGTGCGATTTAACATTCAGGTCATTTAGTATTTTCAGGTAGTCATTCTTTGGGCAGAAAAACTTGATGACCCTTGACCTGACCAACTGCAGCAATGCCTGCTCAAAGCCTTGTTTAGCAATCCAAAGCATCTAAACAAGCTCTTGTGTCTTTTAAATATGGAAGGAAGTAGTTAACGATGTGCTACACTGAGGTGCTGAGACTCAGCTAATAAAGACATCTTTGGTTATAGAAGCATTGAAAACATAATCCCAACTTTAAAGGGGGGGGGGGGTATTTTGTATTTTCCAGGCACATAGTGTCATTTTATAGCTCAATCGAGTCACTATTTTAAAGTCATTTATCTTTAGTTTTCCACAATACATTATTGCTAAACTATTGTATTACTTTTGTGAACCTGAATCTGGATGTATCAAGAACCACTTAGTAATTCACATATTTCGGCTTCCTTGTAG